>NC_134830.1:147339373-147397503 GCF_004210375.1 Tachypleus tridentatus
GTGTAAGTATTGACAACTATAATAAACACCGAAGAACCAAATATTTAATATTATCATTATTTGCAGACTCTGAACGTTTCCTTCTTTTTATTTTACGCCCTCCTAGCGGTTCAGCGAAGGTAAGCCTAAGGGCTCATACTGCTAAAAAATATAGGTTTTTGATACTCACAGTGGGCAGAGCACAGATAGCCCATTTGTAGCCTGTGTAACAATAAACAAACAAATTCCATGCTGTGCGAAACAGCATAAACCTTTCGTGTAAAATAAATCGTTGAAATGTGCAGCTTTGTTAAAATATGTGATTACGTGACCACTAGTGTGTCAGGGACCTGAGAAGATCAAACTTCATTTATCCACTAATATCAGCTGAAACGACTTACAATTGGAGTTTGCTGGTTGCTTTAAACTTCTATTCTTCATTAAAATAAATGTAATACGTTATTGGCAGTGACTATAGGCTAGATAGAGCCTAAAATAAATAATATAAAATTGATAAAAAAAACAACGAAAACGTTAGCTGTTTGTTATTGTACATTTTTTTTTCATCAAAGCTATGTAAGGGCGGTACTCTGTTTTGATATAGGTATGGAAATTGCCAGCTAAATCTCCCTCTACGCCTGCTCGACCTCCCAACAACGCTCGTGCTGTCTAGGAATAATAATGAAAATTATACAGCTCCTGGGCTGATCGGAAAGAAGGAACTTACTCAAGGAAACAGAACATAGCCACTTAGAATGAAGTAATAAGTTAGAAGGTTAATCGATGAACTACAAAAAACAAACTCCTCGTCTCACAGACATTGAAGTGAAGTGATTTTATTCGAGGCAGAGCGGCTGATGAAACGGTTCTGAATTTTTTTTTTTTCAGAACAAACTTTAACTCACAGCTCCATCTATTGGCTGATTTGAGATATACTTACAGCCGCGGCTATCGTGGATTCCCTCTTGTAAGAAAACAAGTAAAGTAATTACGATAAGATATGAACGTCAACATAAGGACAATGGAGTAACAAATCATCATTCAGAGGATAATCCTCTTACTTTAGGACGTAAACCAACAGATAGTGAGGTGGACTGTGGATCTGAGGAATTCATTGTACACGTTTGATTCCACGAAATAAAAGAAAGAAATGCCTTAGACTAGTTCATAACTTCACGGTTCCTGACTGTTTTGTCCTCCAGTTCAAAAGTAGGAACGGCTAGTAGCTGTTCATAGCCGTTCAACAACTTTTCGCGAATATCGAAATTCTTTGAAACACAAAACCACGTGACAGTAACAATCTCAGTCTCTTGGACTTTAAAGACTCGGTGGACTTAAGAAGTGACAATTACTTGGTTGTGGGAGGAAAAAAGATTTGTTTAAGAAACGTAACTAGGTTATAGTTACGTAACACAAACAAGGAGGCGTGTTATTACGGATATGAACAACACTTTTCGGGTAGTGGTTACACTAAGCTGACCGGAGTGGAAGTGGACACATGAATCTCAATATCGTTGAAAGTTTAAGGCCATCGCGCACAATAAATTAATTTGGTTTCACCATTTACTAATTTATTGACAGTTATTATGATGTAACTGTCGCGTTCAGGAGTCAAGGTCAAAGACATTACAGCAAGATGTGTTTAGTTTGACTCTTTGCTCGTTAAGCGATAAATTTAAGACAATTTCTTACTCGAGTAAAATGTCAATGTTATTAAAGATGCCGTGTGTAAAATACATTTTTTCTTCACCGTTTTGCTTTGCTTTCCCACAAGTTCTATTTCGAAGCTTCAGCCCAACATGCATGACCAGGTGGAGAAGGTGTTCAACTCTGTAATCCGAGGGTCACAGGTTCGTACTCCATCACACCAAACATGCTCGCCCTTTCAGCCGTGGGGGCGTATAATGTACTGTCAATCCCACTATTCGTTGGTAAAAAGAGTAGCCCAAGAGTTGGCGGTTGGTGGTGATGACTAGTTGCCTTTCCTCTAGTTTTACACTGCTAAATTAGGGACGGCTAGCGCAGACAGCCCTCGTGTAACTTTTGTGCGAAATCAAAAAACAACAAACCGAAGCTTGAACGCAGTTTTAAACTTTAAAATCATTTCAAAATCCCAATAATTGGTAGCTTTCAAACTTGGTTTACATTTACAAAAATAATGTGTTGTAAAATAATGATAACAAAAGATTCTGAACATACAATTTATGTGTTCGTTACAGTTTTTACTGACAAAGAAAAACCGACCAACTAAGTTGTCATCGGATGAATCGTGCGTCCAGGATAACTGGACAATAAAGTGGTCATTGTTCGTTAGGCAGTTGGTATATAATTTTGATTAGACTGGCCAACAGTCTGAATAGTGTTAACTATTTGTAACACAGTTCTTATATGTTGGCTAAACTGGCCAACAGGTAAATAAAGTGTTAACTATTTGTAAGATAGTTACTGTATATTGTCTAAAACTGGCTAACAGAGTGAACAAAGTGTTAACTGTTTGTAAGATAGTTATTGTATATTGTATAAAACAGGCCAAACAGGTGAAAAAAGTGTTAACTGTTTGTAAGATAGTTATTGTATATTGTCTAACACAGGCCAAACGAGTGAACAAAGTGTTAACTGTTTGTAAGATAGTTATTGTATATTGTATAAAACAGGCCAAACGAGTGATAACGTGTTAACCGTTTGTAAGATAGTTATTGTATATTGTATAAAACAGGCCAAACAGGTGAACAAAGTGTTAACTATTTGTAAGATAGTTATTGTATATTGTATAAAACAGGCCAAACGAGTGAATAAAGTGTTAACTATTTGTAAGATAGTTATTGTATATTGTAAAAACAGGCGAAAAGTGAATAAAGTGCAAAATGCTCAGGTAAGATAGTTATTGTATACTGCATAAAACAGGCGAAAAGAGTGAATAAAGTGTTAACTGTTTGTAAGATAGTTATTGTATATTGTATAAAACAGGCCAAACGAGTGAACAAAGTGTTAACTGTTTGTAAGATAGTTATTGTATATTGTATAAAACAGGCCAAACGAGTGAATAAAGTGTTAACTATTTGTAAGATAGTTATTGTATATTGCATAAAACAGGTGAAAAGAGTGAATAAAGTGTTAACTGTTTGTAAGATAGTTATTGTATATTGTATAAAACAGGCGAAAAGAGTGAACAAAGTGTTAACTGTTTGTAAGATAGTTATTATTATTGTATAAAACAGGCCAAACAAGTGAACAAAGTGTTAACTGTTTGTAAGATAGTTATTGTATAATGCCTAAAACAGGCCAAACAGGTGAATAAAGTGTTAACTATTTGTAAGATAGTTATTGTATACTGCATAAAACAGGTGAAAAGAGTGAATAAAGTGTTAACTGTTTGTAAGATGTAGTTATATTGTATAAAATTGTATAAAACAGGCGAAAAGAGTGAACAAAGTGTTAACTGTTTGTAAGATAAGTTACTTTGTATATGTATAAAATTGGCCAAACAGTGAACAAAGTGTTAACTGTTTGTAAGGGCAGTTGTGTATATTGTCTAAAACAGGCCAAACCAGTGAACAAAGTGTTAACTGTTTCTAAGATAGTTATTGTATATGTCTATAAAACAGGCGAAAAAGTGAATAAAGTGTTAACTGTTTGTAAGATAGTTATTGTAGTATTGTCTAAAACAGGCCAAACCAGTGAACAAAGTGTTAACTGTTTTAAGATAGTTAATGTATTGTATAAAAAACAGCAAAAAGAGTGAATAAAGTGTTAACTGTTTGTAAGATAGTTATTGTATATTGTCTAAAACAGGCCAAACGAGTGAATAAAAGTGTTAACTCATTTGTAAGATAGTTATTGTATATTGTATAAAACAGGCGAAAAAAGTGAATAAAGTGTTAACTGTTTGTAAGATAGTTATTGTATATTGTATAAAAACAGGCCAAACGAGTGAATAAAGTGTTAACTGTTTGTGAAGATAGTTATTGTATATTGTATAAAACAGGCGAAAAGAGTGAATAAAGTGTTAACTGTTTGTAAGATAGTTATTGGTTATTGTATAAAACAGGCGAAAAGAGTGAATAAAGTGTTAACTGTTTTAAGATAGTTATTGTATATTGTATAAAACAGGCCAAACGAATGAACAAAGTTTTAACTGTTTGTAAGATAGCTATTGTATACTGTCTAAAACAGGCGAAAAGAGTGAATAAAGTGTTAACTGTTTGTAAGACAAAGTTATTGTATATTGTATAAAACAGGCGAAAAGAGTGAATAAAGTGTTAACTGGTTTGTAAGATAGTTATTGTATATTGTATAAAAAGGCCAATGATGAACAAAGTGTTAACTGTTTGTAAGATAGTTATTGTATATTGTATAAAACAGGCCAAAGGAGTGAACAAAGTGTTAACTGTTTGTAAGATAGTTATTGTATATTGCATAAAAACAGGCGAAAAAAGTGAACAAAGTGTTAACTGTTTGTAAGATAGTTATTGTATATTGTATAAAACAAGCGAAAGAGTGAATAAAGTGTTAACTGTTTGTAAGATAGTTATTGTATATTGTATAAAACAGGCGAAAAGAGTGAATAAAGTGTTAACTGTTTTTAAGATAGTTATTGTATATTGTATAAAACAGGCGAAAAGAGTGATTAAAGTGGTAACTGTTTTTAAGATAGTTATGTATATTGTATTAAACAGGCCAAACGAATGAACAAAGTTTTAACTGTTTGTAAGATAGTTATTATATATTGTCTAAAACAGGCGAAAAGAGTGAATAAAGTGTTAACTGTTTGTAAGATAGTTATTGTATATTGTATAAAACAGGGCCAAAGAGTGAATAAAGTGTTAACTGTTTGTAAGATAGCCATTGTAAGATAGTTATTGAATAAAGTGTCACCGCATAAAATAGTTATTGTAAACGCCGTAAAACAGGCCAATAGGTGAACAAAGTGTTAACTGCTTGTATAGTTATGTATATTATTGTATAAAACAGGCCAAACAGGTGAGCAAAGTGTTAACTGTTTGTAAGATAGTTATTGTATATTGTATAAAACAAGCAAAAAGAGTGAATAAAGTGTTAAATGTTTGTAAGATAGTTATTGTATATTGTACAAAACAGGCCAAACGAGTGAATAAAGTGTTAACTGTTTGTAAGATAGTTATTGTATAATGTATAAAACAGGCGAAAAGAGTGAATAAAGTGTTAACTGTTTGTAAGATAGTTATTGTATATTGTATAAAACAGGCCAATGAGTGAACAAAGTGTTAACTGTTTGTAAGATAGTTATTCTATATTGTATAAAACAGGCCAAACGAGTGAACAAAGTGTTAACTGTTTGTAAGATAGTTATTGTATATTGTCTAAAACAGGCCAAACCAGTGAACAAAGTGTTAACTGCTTTGTAAGATAGTTATTGTATATAAAACAAGCGAAAAGAGTGAATAAAGTGTTAACTGTTTGTAAGATAGTTATTGTATATTGTATAAAACAGGCCAAACGAGTGCACAAAGTGTTAACTATTTGTAAGATAGTTAATGTATATTGCATAAAACAGGCAAGTTAACATAGTGTTAACTGTTTGTAAGATAGTTATTGTATATTGTCTAAAACAGGCCAAACAGGAATAAAGTGTTAACTGTTTGTAAGATAGTTATTGCATATACTGTATAAAACAGGCGAAAAGAGTGAATAAAGTGTTAACTGTTTGTAAGATAGTTATTGTATACTGTATAAAACAGGCGAAAAGAGTGAATAAAGTGTTAACTGTTTGTAAGATAGTTATTGTATATTGTATAAAACAGGCGAAAAGAGTGAATAAAGTGTTAACTGTTTGTAAGATAGTTATTGTATATTGTATAAAACAGGCCAATGAGTGAACAAAGTGTTAACTGTTTGTAAGATAGTTATTGTATATTGTATAAAACAAGCAAAAAAGAGTGAATAAAGTGTTAACTGTTTGTAAGATAGTTATTGTATATTGTATAAAACAGGCCAATGAGTGAACAAAGTGTTAACTGTTTGTAAGATAGTTATTGTATATTGTATAAAACAGGCCAAACGAGTGAACAAAGTTTTAACTGTTTTTAAGATAGTTATTGTATATTGTCTAAAACAGGCCAAACGAGTGAACAAAGTGTTAACTGTTTGTAAGATAGTTATTGTATATTGTCTAAAACAGGCCAAACGAGTGAACAAAGTGTTAACTGTTTGTAAGATAGTTATTGTATATTGTATAAAACAGGCGAAAAGAATGAATAAAGTGTTAACTGTTTGTAAGATAGTTATTGTATATTGTATAAAACAGGCCAATGAGTGAACAAAGTGTTAACTGTTTGTAAGATAGTTATTGTATATTGTATAAAACAGGCCAAACGAGTGAACAAAGTTTTAACTGTTTGTAAGATAGTTATTGTATATTGTATAAAACAGGCCAAACGAGTGAACAAAGTGTTAACTGTTTGTGATATTCATGATGATATCACCGCTGATTCACTGTGGATCCAAATAAGTAATCCACGTTAACACAATGTGTGTAAATAGCACGTATAAACTTATACACCTAAATACGCCAGGACGTTCTTCATAATAAGACTACGGTCATATACATCTCATTATTAAACCGTCTTAGAAATACAGAGTGAATACCAATCGGTCTCTTCTTATGGATGTTAAGTTCATTTATTTGTCAATTTAGAAAACCTTAATGTGTGAATTATTTTTTCTGTACCTTAGCATAATGTGAAACGCCCAGCTGAAATATGCGACTGGGTGTCATATATTACTTATAAAATATCACTCGTGTATCACCATTTCATTCATTATTCATACAAGTCTTACGAAACATGCTTAGGGCCATATGAAAGAAGATCACATGTGCCAAAGTGCCATAACGCACCAAACTGATCCAAATCATAGATATATACTAGACCCATGGTATTTCTTTTCCCCTCATTGTCCTCGGATGCTTTTACATAATTATGCTTTATTTATGAATGCTATTAGGCATAAAACTCCTAGAAAAACAAAGTCTTATTTATTTTATATACGACAACTTGACATCCTCCGGTCCCATAGTTTTTTGTTTTTTTTTCTTTTGTGTGGACGAGGCTCAACGTTTTGTACGTCATCTTTTGTAAAGGATACTTTGAATAAGTATATGGTTGATCAACGTTCCTGTCTAACTCGGATTAAAAAAAATCATTTTGTTGAAGGGGTGTCCATAACACTATGTAACACATATAACACTATGTAACACAAGTAACACTATGTAACACATATAACACTATGCAACACAAATTTTGTTCCTGGATAATACGTGTTATTTCTTATTTGCTTATGTTGTAAAAGTACAGAAAGTGGCTATTATTCCCTTCAAACTTTGCTTTTGTGACCTGGATAATGAAATTTAGAAATTAACCTATTTTCTATGTAAAATAGGGCAAGTTGCACATTTTCATTTGCATAAGGTCCGAATAAAACAACAAAGAAATCAAGATTTACATGTATTTATACTAAAGTTATACAAAAATGTTTAGAAGTGAATAGTTTTTTCGAGATTTGCGACTGTAATGTAAATCACTTTCACGTATCAGCCCCTAAATATAGTCTTCCATCATGTTTTCGTTATACGTTCCCAGGTCACAAAGGAAAATTTAAAGAGAAAACTCGGTCTTTTCCATTTACTTTAGGCATAAGCAATTTGGAAAATAACACTTTGTGCCCAGGAACAAGAAAAAGTAAACATTTTGTTGCGTAGTGTATAATGATGGATTTGCGCTAATCACACACTCTTTTAATCTACTCCAGCCTTTCAACTCCTTCGCTCCCCTACTTTACGGACTTGCAACGCAAAACCCCAGGGTACGATTCCTCTAGGTGGACGCAGCAGATAGTCCAGTGTAGGTGTGCTCTAAAAGAAACAACAATATGTAAGTATAACTAAGGAATTGGGCCCGGCATGGCCAAGCGTGTTAAGGCGTGCGACTCGTAATCTGAGGGTCGCGGGTTCGCATCCCGTTCGCGCCAAACATGCTCGCCCTCCCAGCCGTGGGGTCGTTATAATGTGACGGTCAATCCCACTATTCGTTGGTAAAAGAGTAGCTCAAAAGTTGGCGGTGGGTGGTGATGACTCGCTGCCTTCCCTCTAGTCTTACACTGCTAAATTAGGGACGGCTAGCTCAGATAGCCCTCGAGTAGCTTTGCGCGAAATTCGAAACCAACTAATCCTTTTCATTTTACAACTACAGACACTTTTAACAAAAGCGATAATTTTATTAAATGATATAACTTGGCATTTTCATTAGAAATGAGTTGCAAGAAATAACAACAGTCGATAAAATTTGAAGTGTCAATAGTAGTGAATGAGTCATTAGGGTTAAGGATGTATTAGGTTGTCCAGAAATAAATGTCGAAATTCTCACCATGATATTTAGAAACTGAATATTGAGTAACTTATCGTTGATCGGTTGGTTTAATCCAACGTTTGTCGCTTACAAGGTGCCTTAATTTTCTGTTGTTTCAACTCTACTCAGAGTAAGTTTTGCAATCCCCAAGCCAGCGTGGACAAGAAGGACTTTCGTCTGATTTTCCTCTACAACTTCAAACTTGGACGAAAAGCTATGGGTTTTTGTAATTAAGCACAAAGCTACACAATGAGCTATCTGTGCTTTGGCTACCACGGGTATCGAAACCCGGTTTTTAGCGTTGTAAGTCCGCAGACATACCACTGAGCTATTGGGGGGCGAAAAGCTACACGGAACGCCAACCAGGTATTCAACCATAGATCTGTTACTGAACGTACAGTTCAATGTTGGTTCCAAAGGTTACGACATGGAGATGAAAGTCTTGAAGACCACGAAGGTCGTGGAAGGAACTATTCTTAGATGAAAACACGTAAAAGGAAGCAGTTGAGACAGACCCTCACACAACAGTACGTGAGCTTGTAGAAAAGCTAGGCACAAGCAAATCAAGAATTGCCAACCAGCTGAGTGCAATTGGAAACACGAAAAGTTGGATAAGTGGGTTCCGCATAAGCTGACTGGAAGATCAACAAAATCGGCGTTATTAGACCTGTCAAGGATGACGCTCCAAAATTTGAACGAATTGGGAATCGAGGTTCTGACTCATTCACCTTATTCCTCAGACCTTTCCCCTACATATATTTATTTTTAAGCACTTTGACAACTTTATGAACAACAAACACTTTCAAAACCAGGCAGCTGCAGAAGAAGCTTCCAGGGAGTTCATTGACTATAGAAACTCTGATTTCTACAGCAGGGACATAAAAAGCATTGTTACACGTTGGCAAAAGTGTGTTTGAGCAAATGGCGCTTACTTTGATTAAAGCATGTTTTACAACACTGGATTATACTTTTCCAAACTTCGCAGTTCGAAAACAACACTTTTTCTGGACAACCTAATACTTTTCAAAATAAAAGTGCCCTAAAACCAGTACACTGTAGAAAAAGGTAAATAACATAATATAACTAAATTTTTGCTTAAAATATTAAAGTTTCTATAGTCACGGTTATTATCATATTTTAGCAGATTGATTTAACATATTTCGAAATTTCGCATAGCAAAATACCAAAACAAATACGAAAGTTTTATATTGATTTAGTTTGAGACACTACTTCAAAACGTCGCTGTTTTTGTCCCTTAAACGAATCTACTATAATATTATTCAATATGAACGTTTTGTTCTAATTTTGTTTGAGACATTACTTTAAAACGTCGCTGTTTTTGTCTCTTAAACAAATCTACTATAATATTGTTCAATACGAACGTTTTGTTCTAATTTTGTTTGAGATACTACTTTAAAACTTCGCTGTTTTTGTCTCTTAAACAAATCTACTATAATATTGTTCAATATGAATGTTTTGTTCTAATTTTGTTTGAGACATTACTTTAAAACCTCGCTGTTTTTGTTTCTTAAACAAATCTACTATAATATTGTTCAATATGAACGTTTTGTTCTAATTTTGTTTGAGACACTACTTTAAAACGTTGCTGTTTTTGTCTCTTAAACAAATCTACTATAATATTGTTCAACATGAACGTTTTGTTTTTATTTCGTTTGAGACTACTTTGAAAGGTTTCTGTTTCGGTTTCTTAAAGAAATCTCCTCGAATACTGTTCTTGTGACTTAAGTGAGATGTTTCATTACTATCAACTACAAAAAAGTGATAGAACACAGTGACATGAAAGACGTTTAATGGAATGATTAGTGACGGTTCTGACAGAAAAAACAAAATAACACAATAGCTGCATGTGTTAAGTGCTAAATCTACGACAGACATTAGCAAAGTTTTGAGGTGATTACATTTTATCTCAGTTTCCGAAAGGGGAAAAAAACTATACTAGTTACAAGCAGTACAAATTCAAAGAAATTGATTGATTAAATTAGTTTGTTTTGTTTTTCCGTTCATCCATAGAACTACAAAGAGAGATGTTATAAAATTAAACGTCGTCTGGTTTTTTTGTTGTGAGTTTTCATCTTATAATATTTTCCAGAGAAAGCTTTTAAAAATTATGTGATATATAGCCCAAGATTATTTTGTAAAAGAAAACAACAACATCAAAGTATCTCATAAATACTGGTCTTCGTTACGTAACACAGTAAAGTACGTGATTCTGTCATAACATTCTAGCCTATACCGTTTCTAATTATGTAAATTCGAACGTTATAATATATTTTATACTGCTCTGTAAATTTAGAAACATCGGTATAAACTCCACAAACTGACGAAGTATTGAAACTAAAAGACCTAACATTCGAAATAAAAGTCACTTAAACTAAAAAAACATTTGTTTGTCACTGTTATTTAAATTCGTTAACCTGGGACTTACATCCAGAGATGGAAATAAATATATCGATTCTTTTGATGAATCAGATGTGGAGAATGTTATTACTATAAGTGTATCATGAAAAAAGAACCTACACAAAGTATTGTTATTATTACAAGTGTATTCTGGAAAAGAACCTACACAGAGTATAGTTATTACTACAAGTGTATCGTGAGAGATAGAACCTACACAGAGTATTGTTATTTTCATAAGTGTATCCTAAATAAAAGAACCTACACAGAGTATTGTTGTTACTATAATTGTGGTCTGAACACACTTAATAAGAGTATATTGTTATTTTCATAAGTGTATCCTAAATAAAAGAACCTACACAGAGTATTGTTGTTACTATAATTGTGGTCTGAACACACTTAATAAGAGTATTGTTATTATCATAAGTGTATCCTAAATAAAAGAACCTACACAGAGTATTGTTGTTACTGTAATTGTGGTCTGAACACACTTAATAAGAGTATTGTTATTATCATAAGTGTATCCTAAATAAAAGAACCTACACAGAGTATTGTTGTTACTGTAATTGTGGTCTGAACACACTTAATAAGAGTATTGTTATTATCATAAGTGTATCCTAAATAAAAAGAACCTACACAGAGTATTGTTGTTACTATAATTGTGGTCTGAACACACTTAATAAGAGTATTGTTATTATCATAAGTGTATCCTAAATAAAAGAACCTACACAGAGTATTGTTGTTACTGTAATTGTGGTCTGAACACACTTAATAAGAGTATTGTTATTATCATAAGTGTATCCTAAATAAAAGAACCTACACAGAGTACTGTTGTTGCTATAATTGTGGTCTGAACACACTTAATAAGAGTATTGTTATTATCATAAGTGTATCCTAAATAAAAGAACCTACACAGAGTATTGTTGTTACTATAATTGTGGTCTGAACACACTTAATAAGAGCATTGTTACTAATTTAAATGCAAAACGTCGTTTCATGAGGACGAAAGTTATTGTGTGAAGTATTATTCTTTGCACGTGTTACCCGACTCATCGATGGATGGACAGATAGCTGCTATTCATAAGTTTCACTTTAACGTTTGAGAAGTCTTTGAAAGGTTTCTATAGATCAAGAGTTATTGGCAATGTCTGTTTGTTTGGAAATTAAAATGGTAATAAAAGTATCTAATGATTCACGTGTGTTAAGTGGGAAAATAGAGGTTCCAGCGAAAGTTAGTATCAAACTAAAATCAATTTCATAGTTTAGAGCTTAATGGATCTTGTTAAGTGTGACACAAGTTTATAGCTTATTGAACCTTGTTAAATGTGACACATGTTTAAATCTATCTGAACCATGCTTAGTGTGACATATGTTTAAATCAATTGAATCTTACTAAATGTGACACAAGTTTAAAGCTTATTGAACCTTGTTAAATGTGACACACGTTTAAATCTATTGAACCTTTCTTAATGTGACACAGCTTTAGAGCTTATTGAACCTTGCTTAATGTGAAAAATGTTTGAGACCCCATTGAACCCTGGTAAACATATTTGAGGCTTAGCAAATCTTGTTAATTGAGAAACATGCACTGTCTAACATAAGGCGAGACAGTTGTTTACACTGTCATTTCGTGTCAGAAATGTTTAAACATTTAAATCATTCTTGTGTCCTGACTTGTGTCAAAAATTATGTTCGAGAATCCAAAACGACTTTTGAGGTCCAAACGTAAAAAATAAATTAAAATATAACAAAATTAAAGTGAAACAAATTACATCCTGGAACTGTTTGACACTGACATTCAAGTGTAGTGAATGTACTAATAAAATACACCCGGTTTTATATTAAACTGGGATTACAGTTTACAGCGTTTTCGAGCACTATAACTTACTTCTTTCCATTTTTCCCAAGTAATGTTGAATCTTATAGATTTACGATAAATGTTCGTGATTTATAAACAAAAAATGCCATTCATCGTGGCTCATCGAATAAGTCATTCACACTAACTTAGTGAATACAGGCCTACAACGTGCATTGTTAGCTTTGAGAGGTAAGTACATTTGATCTGCTATGTTAAGTGCTCAGTGACAAAATGTGTATATTTTTATTTATAATGTATGAGAAAGGTTCAAAGTACATGTCAACTACTTACTACGCAAGCGAGAAACTGAAAGACAGAAATACTTGTAAACACACCTATCACGTAAAATGTATTTACCGAGCATCAAAAGATACAAGTGGAGAATCGGGTAGCGTGAGCTACATGTTCCATAACCTGTTTTATATAGTAATATATTAATTTAAATTGACAGTTTTTTTTTTTCATTTTTCATTAAATATTAACATCTCTCATCCTTATAATGCATATAGCCTCAAAGAGGTCTAATTCTTGACTTACTGGAAATTACGTTATTTCTACAAGCAAATAGTGGTCCAGGATTAAAATGACAGCACGTGCCAACAAAATTCAAGCACTACGTACCTTTCCGATGTTCTACATGGGATTTAAAGTTATAATCTTGTTGGATACGTTCCTCTATCTTGTTACAACAAAATACATAGGTAAAAAAGGCATGCTCTTTAAAATTGAGCTAGAGTACGCCTTTAAAACTGAACTAATGTAATTGATCGCGTAATGGTTGGACCTATAGTAATTTATTTGTTTGGAATTAATCACAAAGCTACACAATGAGCTATCTTCGCTCTGCCCACCACGGGTATCGAAACTCGTTTTTCTTAGCGTCCTAAGTCTGCATACATACCACTGTGCTACTGTGGGTCCAACTAGGGTACATGTCATGTATACATATAGGTGTGTGTGTGTATATATATAAATATATAGGTAAAAAAGTTGTTATTGGTGGATTTTAGCATCAACCTATGGAATAAGTTATGTGCGCTCTGTCTACCACGCAGAACCAAACCTCGCTTTTGTACATAGCTTTTCAGGAAACTTACCGCGCTGAAGTGAATTAAATAGCTTAGTAGAAGAAAACAAAACTCTAATTCTATTAGCGACAAAGTTTTGTGCATTTCAACTCGCATTGATTTCTGATAAACCAAACTTAGAATACTTAAATATTTCAGAACAAAAAAACACAGCATGACTTTTAAGAAACTAAGATAAGTCTTTCAAAAAAAAAAAAGACAAAACGAAACGTAAAGAATAGAAATATTCTTTTTTTTTGGTGGGGAGAGGGAGTGGAGAATTATTTTGTTAAAAAAAACAAGTAATTGATTTATTCAAACCATTAAGTTATTGCAACGTATGTTTAGCTTAGTTTTTTGCTTTCCACATGAATCATTGTATACCTGTTCTAACCTCAGACTTGCGATTTTTCAAGATACGATACTTTGATTTATGGCTTCGTATTCAATCACTAAGATTACGAAAATTCAATTTCTGGGACACAGACGTCGTATTCTTTAAGACAGGAAAATCCATCGGAAAAACTTTAGTTGTCATGGTGACGGACATACAACCTCCATTTTTTCGAATTATTGCTCTATCTCTGACATCGTTGAAAGGCTATTCAACTGAGAAACAATTTTCAAGAACACGAGCGGCTGAATAGCTAATCTATAAAAATGGCTGCCTTTCCTAGTTTAAAAGCTTGGTTTCCGGTTACTTGATAAGGAACTTATTTTACGTTTCTCAAACCAACTCATCTGGAAGAAAATTGTGATCATAACTAGAGCTAAGCGGAGAATATATTTCATCACTCTCTCGGGTACAAATCAGGTTTAGATACCCGTGGTTGGTATTCACAGACAGTTTATCCTTTGTGGCTTCGTGCTTAATAAAAATGAAAATACGCTGGTAAGGTTGATGTGTTAAAGGATTAAATGTTAACACATTTTAATAACAAGATCAGCTTAGGTTTTAGTAAGAATTTAGTTCAGATTAGCAAAGAAGAATTTAAAATCCACAAAAGACAACCGTCAGAAAGTTCAGACTAGCAAAGAAGAGTTTAAAATCCACAAAAGACAACCGTCAGAAAGATGAAACTGGTAGTCTTAAGTAGATGGTTTGTTCATTTGTTTTTAAATTTTGCGCAAAGCTGCATGAGGCTAGCTGCGCTAGCCGTCCTTAATTTAGCAGTGTAAGACTAGAGGGAAGGCAACTAGTCATCATCACCCACCGCCAATTTTTGGTCTACTCTTGTACCAAAAAATAGTGGAATTTACCGTCACTTTATAACGCCCCCCGCGGCTGAAAAGGCATGCATGTTTGGTGTGACGGGGATTCGAACCCGCGGCCCTCAGATTACGAGTCGTGCGCCTTAGTCACCTGACAATGCCAGGCCATAATCTAGGGTAGTCTGTTTGAAACATTGGGTTTCAATACCCTTTATGGTTGCGAGCAGATTTCCGGGGTGAGGGACTAATTGTTCGCGCTGAGTCGGTTCACATATCATCTTTGTTATGATATGTGACGAATTTTACCCCCAAACATCAAGAATGTTTCATCCTTGTAGATGTAATAGAACGGGGAGGTCACGACCATCAAAGCCCGGACACGGTTGGTCATCTGGCTGAGAATCACTGACTTAGAGGGAGTAAGGCTGGCCAACAGAACACTGTTCTAATCTTGTTTGACCTTCGACAGAGTAATTGGGTCTCGTTGTTGTCACTCTTACGTCAATTGCACACGTGGTTAGAATCGTCAGCTGATAAACAAGGGAAGTGTTAAAACAAGAAATAATCGTCAAGGTAAATCAATAGCCATCAGAATAATCACATGTATAGTATGAACTCCAAAGTTATCATAAAAACAATTATGTACAGAGTATTTACCGGAAAAAACATATACAAAGTAATTGCCGAAAAATGATCATTATATACGGAATAATTACCGAAAGAAATGATCATATACAGAGTAACTACCATAAAATATTGTCGTACACAGGTTATTTACTTCAGAAGATGACCATATAGAGAGTAAATAACCACATATAAATCATCATAGGTATAATATAAACCACAAAAAGTGTCATGTATAAAATAATAAGATAAAATGATAAAACCGCTGTCCAACAGAGTGACGTAACTCGTTGCAAAAAATCCTGAAAATCCAGACAAAACATATATTAAGAACCCAAGAAACGCAAATATAATTGACCAAAAAAGCACAGAAAGAAACACAAACACAAGGCAAACAACAGAAACAAAGAATACAAAGAAAGTAATCTAAAAAGGTAAGTAAGCACAATAAGTAAAAAACAAACAAACGTACAGACAAATTCGATAGATCTAGAAAATAAACAGAGATAAACCAACAAACTCAAACTAATGAGTTAAGCAAAGATAAATCAAGATATTAGACAAACATGATAGACCTAAAAATACTCATAAAGACAGTAGGCGTGGAATCTCGAAGAAGATAAGTCATGAAACTCAAAGAGCCAGCTAATAAGCCAGGAAACGAACTAAGTAAACCAACAAATACAAACACGATGGGCCTAGAAGCACAAACAAAGACAACAGATGACGAAATTTAATGAAACAGAATAAGAAAAGGAATAAAAACAAGTTACGTCAATAAACAGAAACAAAATAAACTAAAAAACACAAAAACACGATGAGTCACGAACACGAAAACATAGCCATAAGCCAACAAAAAACGATAAGAAAATAAACAGAAAGAAATAACTAACATATGTTAAAAATGAAAAAGATAAAATAAACAGAAAGAAATAACATATGTCAAGTACAAAAAGGATAAGAAAATAAACAGAAATAAATAACTAACATGTGTGAAAAACAAAAACGATAAGAAAATAAACAGAAAGAAATAACTAACATATGTTAAAAATGAAAAAGATAAAATAAACAGAAAGAAATAACTAACATGTGTGAAACACTAAAACGATAAGAAAATAAACAGAAAGAAATAACATATGTCAAAAACAAAAACGATAAATAAATAAACAAAAAGAAATAACACATTCGAAAAACAAAAATGATAAGGAAATAAACAGAAAGAAATAACTAACATGTGTGAAAAACAAAAAGAATACGAAAATAAACAGAAAGAAATAACATATGTCAAAAACTAAAACGATAAGAAAATAAACAGAAAGAAATAACATATTCCAAAAACAAAAACGATAAGAAAATAAACAGAAAGAAATAACATATTCCAAAAACAAAAACGATAAGAAAATAAACAGAAAGAAATAACTAACATGTGTGAAACACTAAAACGATAAGAAAATAAACAGAAAGAAATAACATATGTCAAAAACAAAAACGATAAATAAATAAACAAAAAAGAAATAACACATCTGAAAAACAAAATGATAAGGAAATAAACAGAAAGAAAGAAATAACATGTGTGAAAACAAAAAGGATAAGAAAATAAACAGAAAGAAATAACATATGTCAAGTTAAAAAAGGATAAGAAAATAAACAGAAAGAAATAACATATTCAAAAAAAAAAACGATAAGAAAATAAAACAGAAAGAAATAACTAACATGTGTGAAACACTAAAACGATAAGAAAATAAACAGAAAGAAATAACTAACATGTGTGAAACATTAAAACGATAAGAAAATAAACAGAAAGAAATAACATATGTCAAAAACAAAAACGATAAATAAATAAACAAAAAATAATAACATTCTGAAAACAAAAATGATAAGGAAATAAACAGAAAGAAATAACTAACATGTGTGAAAAACAAAAGGATAAGAAAATAAACAGAAAGAAATAACATATGTCAAAAAAAAAAGGATAAGAAAATAAACAGAAAGAAATAACATATTCCAAAAACAAAAACGATAAGAAAATAAACAGAAAGAAATAACTAACATGTGTGAAACACTAAAACGATAATAAAATAAACATAAAGAAATAACTAACATGTGTGAAACACTAAAACGATAAGAAAATAAACAGAAAGAAATAACATATGTCAAAAACAAAAACGATAAATAAATAAACAAAAAGAAATAACACATTCGAAAAACAAAAATGATAAGGAAATAAACAGAAAGAAATAACTAACATGTGTGAAAAACAAAAAGAATAAGAAAATAAACAGAAAGAAATAACATATGTCAAGTACAAAAAGGATAAGAAAATAAACAGAAAGAAACAACATATTCCAAAAACCAAAACGATAAGAAAATAAACAGAAAGAAATAACGTATTCCAAAAACCAAAACGATAAGAAAATAAACAGAAAGAAATAACTAACATGTGTGAAACACTAAAACGATAAGAAAATAAACAGAAAGAAATAACTAACATGTGTGAAATATTAAAACGATAAGAAAATAAACAGAAGGAAATAACATATGTCAAAAACAAAAACGATAAATAAATAAACAAAAAATAATAACACATTCGAAAAACAAAAATGATAAGGAAATAAACAGAAAGAAATAACTAACATGTGTGAAAAACAAAAAGGATAAGAAAATAAACAGAAAGAAATAACATATGTCAAAAACTAAAACGATAAGAAAATAAACAGAAAGAAATAACATATTCCAAAAACAAAAACGATAAGAAAATAAACAGAAAGAAATAACATATTCCAAAAACAAAAACGATAAGAAAATAAACAGAAAGAAATAACTAACATGTGTGAAACACTAAAACGATAAGAAAATAAACAGAAAGAAATAACATATGTCAAAAACAAAAACGATAAATAAATAAACAAAAAGAAATAACACATTCGAAAAACAAAAATGATAAGGAAATAAACAGAAAGAAAGAAATAACATGTGTGAAAAACAAAAGGATAAGAAAATAAACAGAAAGAAATAACATATGTCAAGTACAAAAAGGATAAGAAAATAAACAGAAAGAAATAACATATTCCAAAAACAAAAACGATAAGAAAATAAACAGAAAGAAATAACTAACATGTGTGAAACACTAAAACGATAAGAAAATAAACAGAAAGAAATAACTAACATGTGTGAAACATTAAAACGATAAGAAAATAAACAGAAAGAAATAACATATGTCAAAAACAAAAACGATAAATAAATAAACAAAAAATAATAACACATTCGAAAAACAAAAATGATAAGGAAATAAACAGAAAGAAATAACTAACATGTGTGAAAAACAAAAAGGATAAGAAAATAAACAGAAAGAAATAACATATGTCAAGTACAAAAAGGATAAGAAAATAAACAGAAAGAAATAACATATTCCAAAAACAAAAACGATAAGAAAATAAACAGAAAGAAATAACTAACATGTGTGAAACACTAAAACGATAATAAAATAAACATAAAGAAATAACTAACATGTGTGAAACACTAAAACGATAAGAAAATAAACAGAAAGAAATAACATATGTCAAAAACAAAAACGATAAATAAATAAACAAAAAGAAATAACACATTCGAAAAACAAAAATGATAAGGAAATAAACAGAAAGAAATAACATATGTCAAGTACAAAAAGGATAAGAAAATAAACAGAAAGAAACAACATATTCCAAAAACAAAAACGATAAGAAAATAAACAGAAAGAAATAACGTATTCCAAAAACAAAACGATAAGAAAATAAACAGAAAGAAATAATAACATGTGAAACACTAAAACGATAAGAAAAATAAACAGAAAGAAATAACTAACATGTGTGAAATATTAAAACGATAAGAAAATAAACAGAAGGAAATAACATATGTCAAAAAAACAAAAAACGATAAATAAATAAACAAAAATAATAATACATTCTGAAAAAACAAAATGATAAGGAAATAAACAGAAAGAAATAACTAACATGTGTGAAAAACAAAAAGGATAAGAAAATAAACAGAAAGAAATAACATATGTCAAGTACAAAAAGGATAAGAAAATAAACAGAAAGAAATAACATATTCCAAAAACCAAAACGATAAGAAAATAAACAGAAAGAAATAACTAACATGTGTGAAAACACTAAAACGATAAGAAAATAAACAGAAAGAAATAACTAACATGTGTGAAACATTAAAACGATAAGAAAATAAACAGAAAGAAATAACATATGTCAAAAACAAAAACGATAAATAAATAAACAAAAAGAAATAACATATTCCAAAAACAAAAATGATAAGAAAATAAACAGAAAGAAATAACACATTCGAAAAACCAAAATGATAAGGAAATAAACAGAAAGAAATAACATATGTCAAGTACAAAAAGGATAAGAAAATAAACAGAAAGAAATAACACATGTCAAAAACTAAAACGATAAGAAAATAAACAGAAAGAAATAACATATTCCAAAAACAAAAACGATAAGAAAATAAACAGAAAGAAATAACATATTCCAAAAACAAAAACGATAAGAAAATAAACAGAAAGAAATAACATATGTCAAGTACAAAAAGGATAAGAAAATAAACAGAAAGAAATAACATATGTCAAAAACTAAAACGATAAGAAAATAAACAGAAAGAAATAACATATTCCAAAAACAAAAACGATAAGAAAATAAACAGAAAGAAATAACATATTTCAAAAACAAAAACGATAAGAAAATAAACAGAAAGAAATAACATATTTCAAAAACAAAAACGATAAGAAAATAAACAGAAAGAAATAACATACGTCATAAACGTTAATAAAGTAAATTGAAATAAACAAGCTGATCCACTAAACGTAAAGAAACTAGATAAGTTAGGAAACACAGAAAACCCGGTTTGTGGTAGGCGATAAGGATGCAACTGTTGTTTCCACAGGTAAGTGTATTTACGATTTGAGTTACCTTGATGTCAGTTCATCTCGGGATAAAAATTACCCAATTATCTCATATCCATTCAAGCTACTAGATCTTGTGTAGAGTTTATATTGTTTTCTCCTCGTGCGCGCGCGTGTGTGATACTACCTTATGTATCTGGACGTTCGAAATGATAATGACGTTTTCTTGTTTTCCTGTGTTCATTACTACGTCGTAGCTTCAAACACCGCTAGGCCTTGTGGTCGGTTGATTTTATCATTTCTTTCGTGTGTGTATAAATGTTTTTCGTGTTGCCTTACGTCTTTGTATATTATGTGTTCTTACTGAAGAAACTAAGACGTAGTTGAAGGCTTGTAGATCACTGGCGACTACATTTAGTTCACCATTTCATGTTCAGAACTTCCTTTAACTGTTAACTGATAGACGCCCAATATGATCCAATTACCTATGAGAAATATTTTTTCTTACAGTTCTTTAAAATAGTATCCGGACGAATTTCCGTCCCCTAGTGACTTAGCAATAAGTTTGAAGGCTTGCAACACTAAAATTAGAGTTTTGATACCCGTGGTGGACAAATCATAAATAGAACAATGTGTCATATTGCGCTTAAAACAACCAAACCAAACCGTACTAATTTGTATCCTAAAGTGGTTGTCTGTAAGAAGTCAATCTTCAGGTCTTGCTCGTTACGGCAAGGCCCGGCACGGCCAGATGATTAAAGTGCTTGACTAGTAATCCGAGGATCGCAGGTTCGAATCTCCGTCACATCAAACATGCTCGCCCTTCAAGCCGTATAGCGTTATAATGTGGCGGTCATTTCCACTATTCGTTGGTAAAAGAGTAGTCCAAGTGTTGGCGGTGGGTGGTGATGACTAGCCGTCTTCCCTCTAATCTTACACTGCAAAATTAGGGATGGCTAGCGCAGCTAGCGCTCGTATAGTTTAGCGCGAAATTCAAAAAATCGTTCCAACAAAACGGTTTTAGAAGACTATTTCTCTTTGCATATATTATTTTAATTTTTTTATTTGTGTGGGTTTTTTTCTAAACATTAGTTTACTAGAGTAAAGATGGCGCTTTGAAAGTAGACTCTCTGTTCTGAACTAATATATTTTGGATTTAATTTAAGTTCTAATTGCACAGAAGACTGCATCTATTTCTGTTCAAACAGCGAAAAGAAATTTCATTCGTTAATCTCACTACGTTTAATTTACACCAGAACTTCAAAGGTAAAATCGCATTGAAAGTTTTCTCCACTAATCACATGTTAAGTCACAAGTATTTTACAGATTACCGAGTAGAATTAAAAACTACAATATAGTGTGTTCTTCAGTGAAAGTCTACAAACTTCGAAGCTCTATTTGTAGAACGCTTTGTATAATTTAATACGTTTTTTACTTGTTTTTTTTTTTTCACTCTGCCATCGTCAGTTTGAAGATATTCTTGGTTACAAAGTGCACCACAACTGTTAGACATTCTGATTTCCTCTCCTCGCTGCCAAGATCGGATCAATGCATGCGAATTTAGACGTTACATAAGTAAAATGAATAATACATAAAGTTAGTGAAATAATACTGAAAAACTTACATATAAATGATAGACGGTTTAGTGCACATATTCTAAAAATAAATATTATAGTTCAACGCAGTATCTTTCATGAAGGAAACTTGATGTCCTAACTCAGTTTAATAAGATTTGAAGAGCCGGATATTTTAGATATAATATTTAATACTTGTGAAATGATGTAAAACTGCTTCTTGCAAAACAGTTCTCTGATTTATTTTGTTGTGAAAGATCCTGGACTGACACATTTTGGAACGATTTAGATGTTTGTATGTTTGTTTGTTTTTTGAATATGCACAAAGCTACTCGAGGGCTATCTGCGCTAGCCGTCCCTAACTTAGCAGTGTAAGACTAGCGGGAAGACAACTAGTTATCACCACCCACCGCCAACTCTTGGGCTACTCTTTTACCAACGAATAGTGGGATTGAACGAAACTTTATAACCCTCCCCCCACGGCTGATGGGAAGAACATGTTTGGTTCCACGGGGATTTAAACCTCCGACCATCGGATTATGAGTAGAACGACTTAATCCACCTGGCCATGCTAGGCCTATTTGAAATATGAACGGTGACCTAACACACACAAAAAATTTATGCTTGTAATGCAGAGAAAAGAGGTTTATATAAAGGCGCTATAACCAATAAACAGTACCTATCAACCAGACAAATTCTTAAACAGTTTTGTTTGCCTGTTATGTCATGCACAAAGCTACACAAAGGACTATTTGTTCTCTGCCCACCTACGGTATCAAAACCCGGTTTATTGTAGTATAAGTCCTTAGACATACTAATGTGGCACGATGAAGGTGGCAAAGCAATTTTGAACGGGTTTAGAGTGGAGGCTGTAATAATATTAAGTTCGCAGTTTTAAAGTATGTGCGTGCGTCTGTTTTTTCTTATAGCAAAGCCACATCCGGCTATCTGCTGTGTCCATCGAGAGGACTAAAACCCCTAATGTTAGCGTTGTAAATCCGAAGACTTACCGCTGTCCCAACGGGAGACCAGTTTTAAAGAATCAATGGACGAATCTGTCTCGTAAAACAAAAGATATGTCAGCTGAAAGGTAACTGGAGGACAAGAAATTAGAAATGAATTTTAAACATTTTTTGTCTTGTCCACTTAAATATGCTTAGAGATAACACTAATAACGTGGTCTGCTCGAAAATTTGAAAAGGATTCCGAGATATTGCACAGCTTTTAGAACATAAAAGACATATGTAGACTAATAAGGGCACCTAATAATGATCCAGACCGAGCATGGCCTAAAAGTTAGCTTGGATGCAGATAAGAAGGTCCAAGGTTTATACCGCGATAAGATGCTGTAGGCGCTCAGCATCTTCAGACGAGCAAGCGTTAAAAATGTGGAAGTCAATCACTGTATGCACATACGAGTAACTTGGTGGGACTGGCATAGCCAGGTAGTTAAAGCACTCGACTCGTAATCTGAGGGTCGCAGGTTCAAATCCCTGTTACACCAAACATATTCGCCCTTTCAACTGTTGGGGCGTTATATTGTGACGGTCAATCCCACTATTCGTTGGTAAAAGAGTAACCCAAGAGTTGGTGGTGGATGATGATGACTTCCCTTTAGTCTTACACTGCTAAATTAGGGACGACTAGCGCAGATAGCCCTCGAGTAGCTTTGTGCGAAATTTAAAAAACAACAACAAACAAACAAAGGATTAACTTATGCAGGCGGCGAGCGTTACTAACTGTTTATTCTTTGTTTGCAATGGCTGGAAATTAAATCTTGAAGTCACGTTCAGAATTTTTATCTTTTTTTTTTTAATTTCTTTGCGGTTAAAATTGTCTTGTATCAAATACAATGTATCTATCGTAACCCCGTTCGTCAGCCTCACATAAGAAAATAAAGGAACAACAATAGAAATTAGGATGGTGAGATGTGAGTGCCCACAACGTCTCACATCTGTATCACCCTGGCGAAGTCACCTCCAAAACCTGGGCTGCATTTTATGTCCCATATTATACTTGGCGCAGCGTTTTTTATTTCTGTTTCGCCTTGTATTTGTTTATAACAAAGTAACATTAGTCAGAGGTCTGGATTTACTGTTTTAATGAGGTCCTTCCTTTTGATTCTGCTTTATTATACTTAACTCTTTAATATTAATAAGACTATGTAACACAAATTTTGTTCCTGGATAGTATGTGTTATTTCTTAATTGCTTATGTTGTAAAAGTACAGAAAATGGCCATTATTCCCTTCAAACTTTGCTTTTGTGACCTGGATAATGAAATTTAGAAATTAACCTATTTTCTATGTAAAACCGGACAAATTTGCGCATTTTCATTTACATAAGGTCTGAATAAAACAACATATGAATCAAGATTTACATGTATTTATACTAAAGTTATACAAAAATGTTTAGAAGTGAATAGTTTTTTTGAGATTTACGACTGTAATGTAAATCACTTTCACGTATCAGCCCCTAAATATAGTCTCCCATCATGTTTTCGTTATACGTTCCCACGTCACAAAAGCAAAGTTTGAAGAGAAAAATAGGTCTTTTCCATTTACACTTTAGGCATAAGCAATTGGGAAATAACACTTTCTGCCCAGGAACGAGAAAAAGTAAAAAATTTTATTACGTAGTGTATTCTCTCTCTCTCTTTCAATACATACATACATATATAGATAGACAGATAGATAAGAGCTTCTTCTCTGAATTTATTGCGAATAATAAATACAAGAAACAAAGCAATGCAGTCCTGTTATTATGTTACCAGGACAACCGAAGAGAGTGATCATTGATTCTGTTGTTTACTACCCTGAAATACTAACTCTTTTATTCCGTAGATAACAGCACTTCACATTTCTTTCTATGTACTCGTGTTACTTGTTTGTCCATGAGACCTATAGTTAGATAGAATTGAACAACTAACAGATGACGTTTGAGGTCCTCATGAGCGTCTTTGTCACAACTTGGTCTTCTCGCTGACTTTTTTTTCTGTCTTTGTGAATTTTTCAAGAAAGAAACCCCCCCAAAAACACGTTAACTCTTGGTGATGTACGTTACAGTTGTTACAAAAATATTTATTTTGATAGAGAAATACCTTTGATTTTTGGTGGGTTTTTTTTCACGAGCCAGAGGAAACTAGTTCGGAACATTGTCAATCTATCCCAATGGTTCAGTACAACACTCCACAATCAATATTCTGTTCAGCCTTTGACGTCACACTGTAATAAAAGTCCACAGTAGCTTAGCGATACGACTGAGAACTCAGTACGCTAAAAATTAGGTTTCAGGTAATGCGTAGCACAGATGGTCCATTGTGTAGCTCTGTGCTTAAAAACAAACAAATAACAACAGATACAATTCCTAATTTAAAATAAAATATAAGTAATTAGAATTTACCGGCTCTTCGTTCGGTTTCAAATAACGTAATGGGTAAAGCATTGATAGCCCTCTCTTTAGTTTTATGTTTAACTACAAAAGAAAACAAATTATAAGACACAAATCCATAGCATATCAGATTATTCAATTCTACAATACTTTCCAAAAATAAAGTTTTAGCTAGCTATAACTTACTAATCTTCCTTGTTCTATAGTTTCAAGAAAAAATTTCGAAAAGATCCAGAGGTTTATTTTGTTTCAGAGCCATTTTGTGTCCTTCACGGGTGATCTGTTGTAAGTCTGTGAATTTACCGTTGTCCCACCAAGGAAGAGGAACCACACGTTTCCTTAGAATTACCTAAACAGAGACAAACTATTGTTCAGATTTGATGTTTAGAGGCTGAACATATTTTGTCGTCTAATACAGTTCTGGCAGTAACTGTTAATAAATCAAGAGGGCGTAGTTTCAACGAGAATTCGCAAGTACTTATTCCAAAAAAGAGAAGGTATAGAATGTAGGTTATTACTTGATACAAGTGATATATCTTCTACTAAGTGTAGACCCAACGAAGGAAAACCTAACATTAATAAATAATGCATGAAGAGAAGTTTCGAAAAGTATATTAGCTTTTATTACACGGCACGAAGTCAAAACATTAGGATGGTATTGTGTTCACGTACAATTTGGAGATTTACAGCTTCAACAATCATTTTATATCTGTAAACAAATAGACTCAGTGAGAAACGATATTTTACGTCAAAGCTTCCTAAAAAATTATGACACTTACATATCTATTACCAGAAATAAGCTAAGTCTAGACACGGTGATCTTAAGTTCTGAAAGAAACACGCCTTCAAACTAATGTGCTGGTGCAGAGTTCCGTGATCAATCACAGCTAACGCGGTCGTATTGGTAGATGCTTGCATTAAGACTACGTGTTTACATCAGAAATCAAAGGAAAAGCACTCATACTCTCGCTGATGATACATGACAGAGAAAACGTCTTATTGGTAGTAGGTTGTAGTGAAATCAGGGCTAGTGACAGTGAAGGTAAAACCACTAGTTCTAGTAACAAGAATGTTAAAATAAACACAGAACCAGTAGTTAGAGGTGAAGCAGTAAATAAAAACAAGTAGGACACAGATAAAATAAAAGTAGAGAATACTGAATGGGTATATGAGTTGCACACAGGTCCTTCAGATGATTTTATGCCTTGAGTAGGCAACAGAACATTTCAATATGAGACCTTGTTTCTTAGGAGATCTACTTATTAGATTAGTTAGAGATACGTGAGCGAAGTCAGGCCATTGTCAAAACTGAAGCAGTGGACTTTACCTAAAACGAAGAAATAACGAATGAGTTAACAAAAGTAGGGGGGGTCAGGTATATACAGCATGTTGCTTAGAGTCTAAATTTATTTGGTTAGAATTTCGTGCGAAGCTACACAAGGGCTATCTGCGCCGCAATACGTAATTAAGAAGTGTAGGACCAGAGGGAACGCAACTAGTCATCACAACCCTTTGCCAATTCTTGGTTAACTCATTTTCTAACGAATAGGCGGATTGACCGTCATTTTATAACGTCCAAACGACAAACATGTTTGGTGGAACAGGGATTCGAACCCGCCACTCTAAAGACTGCGAGTGGAGCGCCCTCTAACCACAGGATCCAGTGTCGAAGTAAAGTGGATAAAAAAATCTAATGTGTGAAAAGCTGCTTTTTACCGAATTAATTAATTAGTTAAAAGTCGCAGATTCGGACCTATAACGAAGAAAAAAAAATTTACATTAATTTAGACTGTTTAAGTGGAATTTCCTGTAATTACTCTAAAGCTATCGAATTAATTAATTAATTAGAAGTTGCATATTCGGATCTATAACCAAGAAAAAAAACATTTTTTACATTGATTTAGACTATTTAAGTGGAATTTTCTGTAATTACTCTAAGGCTATCGAATTAATTAATTAATTAGAAGTCGCATATTCGGATCTATAACCAAGAAAAAAAACTTTTACATTGATTTAGACTGTTTAAGTGGAATTTCCTGTAATAATTCTAAAGCTATCGAATTAATTAATTAGAAGTTGCATATTCGGATCTATAACCAAAAAAAAAAACTCTTTTACATTGATTTAGACTGTTCAAGTAGAATTTCCTGTAATTATTCTAAAGCTATCAAATTAATTAAGTGTGCTTACCTAATGTATATTATAAAACGAAACGACGGAATGCTCTTGAGTAATTACTACGTACTAATTATTGTTTTTTCAAGCAAAGAGTGAAACCGGACCTTACTGAAACCTGATGAAGAACTTATAGCAGAATGAAAAGATTTACGTTTATTTTAATTCAACGTTGACGTTTAAAGTTTTGCGTTAATTATCGTCCAAAGTACAGTTTTGTTTATTATTGTCCAAAGTACAGTAATGTTAATTATGGTCCAAAGTACAGTTATGTTAATTATGGTCCAAAGTACAGTTATGTTAATTATCGTCCAAAGTACAGTTATGTTAATTATCGTCCAAAGTACAGTTTTGTTAATTATGGTCCAAAGTACAGTTATGTTAATTAACGTCCAAAGTACAGTTATGCCATACTTTTTAGAAGGGGGGGGGGCGAATAAAAGGTCAACAACCTCAAGCAACGTTCACGTATAGATTAGCTCGGTTTGGAAGACCCTAATATAGTATTAAATGTGACACTCGCATAAATATTTCCCATACCATGGAGTTCTGACGAGTCCTGTTAAAGTAGTGGTGGGAGACTTATGGGGTAACAGAGTGAACAACTGGGTTGAAATATAGCCAACATCTTAACCTTAGGTCATGCAAGAAGTGACCTACGATACTATAACTTGGAGAAAAATTGACACGAATGGAAAATAATATTATTAAATAATTATGATGGTGTGCACATTTTTTTACAGGCTGGCAAATAACAGTTTCAGCGATACTTAACTTAAAGCATTATTAGTATAAGGTCTCATACATTTTAAAATATTACAATCATTATCTCGTCCGTTAAGGATTTTCAAGGATTAGAAGGGTGTATAATAATAGTATTCTTGTATCAAATGATTTGTAGGAAGAGTCATCCGGTAACTGCTGTGTTTGTCGTATCCTTGCCAGATCGAAGATCTCTGTATTGAGCAAAACGCGTCGTCGTCAATCGATGTGACAAATACAGTATGGTGAGAATGCTGTTATTGTACAATTTCCTGATTCTTGAAATTTCCCGAAAAAAAAATGTAAATAATGTAGCGTTTAAAAATGCAGTTGGGTTAATATTAATGTCTTATAACAAGTGTAACTAAAATTATTAAATAGATTGATACATTTGCCTTGCGAAGATTTAACAATGTTCCAATGTTGGGTAATGAAAGTTTCCCAGTAAATGTTACCGTGACTTATAAGGCTGAAAACAATGCAGAGTAATTGAAATAAATTAGAAGTGTAAATAGCTCGGAAAGACAATTATAACAATAGCAGTTTCTAACTTGTTCACAGTTACTAAGTTATTGTATATATATAAAGGTTAAGCAGTTAGGGCTGTAGGAAGTGGTCCGGCCAGTCAAAGCTATGGCCCGACATATTTTTACTTATTGCATGCATATCCACAATATATTCACCAGAACTTGTTTCATTTAATTCACGTGACCAGGTGGATAGGGCGTTCGACTCGTAATCCGAGAGTTGTGCGTTTGAATACCTGTAACATCAAACATGTTCGCCCTTTCAGCCGTGTGGGCGTTATAATGTGACGGCCAAACCAACTCTTCGTTGGTAAAAGAGTAGCCCAAGATTTGGCGGTGGGTGGTGATGACTAGCTGCCTTCCCTCTAGCCTTACGTTGCTAAATTAGGGATAACTACCGCAGATAGTCCTCGTGTAACTTTGCACCAGTTTCAAAAAACAAACATTTGAATCAACATATTGCGTTGTGTGTACGTACTATTTGCAATTAAAGTGACTCAAGATTCATAGAATTAATAATATGGCAATGGCCTAGCCACTTAAAAATTGCTTCCTATGGCACTGATGGTGAAAGGATATAAAAGTCCATATTGCTGTCATGAAATGTTACGTTCTTCAAAAGTTGCACTCGTTTCTTCATTTTCACAGAAATTAGTGACACGTAATTTGTACTCCATGTATTATATCTAGTTGTTGGCACGGAAACAAAGCAGTAATAAAACAACACGTTCGTAACTAGTTCAGCGTGTCCTATATTACAAGTTGAGGCATCAATTATTTGTGAGAAAACGGTTTAGTATGAATTACGCGCAAAGCCACAAGAGAACTATTGCGTTAGCCGTCCATACTTTACAGCTAATAATCTAGAGGGAAGGCATTTAGTCAACATCACCCACCGCCAACTTATAATATATTCTTTTACCAACGAAGAGTGCGATTGACTGTCACATTATAATGCCCTCATGGCTGAAAGAGCGAGTGTATTCAATAATGCATCTTTCAATCCGCGACCCTCAGATTGCGAGTCGAATACCCGCTTACCAACATATCATACTAGCCCCGTAAGAAAAGAAGAGATTATATTTATTATAGTAACGTGGAAATATTCAGTACAAATTTTAAAGAAAGTCTACATGGATCTAAACAATATTCTAATTTAATGTAAACAATATTCTAAATGAATCTAAATAATGTTTTACTTAAATTTAAACAACGTTCTAATTGAATCTAAAAATTTTTCTACTTAAATGCAAACAACATTCCAATTGTAGAACACAAAATAAAAAGAAATAACATGAAATGACCAGCTGTTACAAACACGTATTTGTATTGGAAACATCAATTTTTTGATTATTGTTTATCTTTCTCTTAGGCAAAGAATCCTTTGATCCGGAAGGAATAGGCAAATTGTATGACTTACCCTATTCATTTGGTCAAGGTACCCCCACCGAAATAAGCAGGACCCTCACTAAGTGTCATCACCGCTGCATAAGATGACCCATCAGTAACCATAAAAACAAACGCAATTTTAATGTTCTACAGTAAGTTAAACAATGGCACCTAAAGTCTTTATTTTTGTTTGTTTATTTTAGGCGTGATAGACGAAGCAACGGATTCGGGCTGGACAGATGTACAAAACCAAAATCTGACAAACCGAGATCAAGAAACACATGGAGAGCTAATAACGGGTTTAGGTCAATTTTACGTTCATGGCATTTAATAACGAAGGGACACACCAAAAGAAAAAACACGTCTAATTCTGTTGTGAAAGAACCATGAATGCTAATCCGAGAAAGAAATTCGTTCATCCGTAAATTTTGGGCAAAACTTACAAGAATTAGGTAACAGGTTAAGACGATTTGATGAGCATCCATTATTTGAATTTCGCGCAAAGCTCCTTGAAAGTCATCTGTGCTAGTCTTTCCTAATTTAGCAGTGGTAGACTAAAGGGAAGACAGCTAGTCATCACCACCCACCGCCAACACATGAGCTATTCTTTTACCAATAAATAGTGGGATTGACATTATAGCAAGTGGAAGGACGAGCATGTTTGATAACGAAGGTTTGAATTCGCGACGTATATCTAAAGAAACTAAAGATGCGAAAATATTAAAGATTTAATTTATCAATTTATTATGTTGAATTCAATTAAGGTTAACACTTCCAAACGACATTACTAGATTTATAAAAGAAGTTGTTCCAAGAGAAAGGACCCGGCCTAGCCAGGTGGTTAGGGCACTCCACTTGTAATCTGAGTGTCGCAGGTTGGAATCCTCCCTGTTACGCCAAACATATTCGCCTTTTCTGCCGTGGGAGTGTTATAATGTTACAGTCAATCCAACTATTCATTGGTAAGAGAGTAGCCCAAGAGTTGGTGGTGGATGGTGATGACTAGCTGCTTTCCCTCTAGTCTTACACTGCTGAATTAGGGACGGCTAGCACAGATAGCCCTCGTGTAGCTTTGCGCGAAACTCATAAACAAAGAAAAAAGATGACAAAAAAACAAGTACACAAACCCAAGCATTTCCACTTACATTCTGAGGCTAAGAGAAACATTTATCACAACTGACCAAGTATAAACACGTGGGTAATGTAACAGAAAACGTCAAATGTTTTCAATGCGGTTTTCAAGAACGCGTTGCTATAGATTACTGAAGGACAGAGCAGGCACAAGAAACGATAGACAAATAGAACGTTTTGATTGAGAGACGCTGGTGGTCGTAACATGCCTTGTGAAAGTAGGAGTCTTGAAAGAGAGAAACTTAACAAAACACAGGGGGCTGAACATGTCATAAACATGTTTGGAATGCCAGTGCCTAAACAAGTTGTAGCACAAGTAACGAAAACAACAATAAGTAAGTCCTACTCGCACTGATAATAACTGGTAGTAGAGAAAGAGAAAAATTTTTGAAGTACATACTTATTCCAAAGAGAGAAGGTATAGAATGTAGGTTATTACTTGATACAAGTGATATATCTCTACTAAGTGTAGACCCAACGAAGGAAAACCCAACATTATTAAATAATGCATGAAGAAAAGTTTCGAAAAGTACATTAGCTTTTATTACACGGCACGAAGTCAAAGCATTAGGATGGTATTGTGTTCACGTACAATTTGGAGATTTACAGCTTCAACAATCATTTTATATCTGTAAACAAATAGACTCAGTGAGAGACGATATTTTACGTCAAAGCTTCCTAAAAATTATGACACATATCTATTACCAGAAATAAGCTAAGTCTAGATACGGTGATCTTAAGTTCTGAAAGAAACACGCTTCAAACTAATGTGCTAGTGTAGAGTTCCGTGATCAGTCACAGCTAACGCGGTCGTATTGGTAGATGCTTGCATTAAGACTACGTGTTTACATCAGAAATCAAAGGAAAAGCACTCATACTCTCGCTGGTGATACATGACAGAGAAAAGTCTTATTGGTAGTAGGTTGTAGTGAAATCAGGGCTAGTGACAGTGAAGGTAAAACCACTAGTTCTAGTAACAAGAATGTTAAAATAAACACAGAACCAGTAGTTAGAGGTGAAGCAGTAAATAAAAAAAACAAGTAGGACACAGATAAAATAAAAGTAGAGAATACTGAATGGGTATATGAGTTGCACACAGGTCCTTCAGATGGTTTTATGCAACAGAACATTTCAACATGAGACCTTGCCTCTTAACACTTCAAGTGCAATTGACGTCATATGATGGAAACATTTTGAATGGCCCGCTGTGAAACTTTGCGAATCTTTGCGCATGATGTGGTAGGCAGATTTACACATGGGAAAGATTAAAGTTTAATGTTTAATTTAATGAATTACAGAAATGTTTGAGCGAAGTCTGTTACTGAAGGTAAAAGAATTTAAGTGAAAACATTGACTAAATCGGTAGATACGAGGTCTGTTCAAAAATACACGGACTGTTTGAATTGCGCGGCTCCAGTAGGTTCCAGGGAAATCCGCTTAGTGTCGCTAGGTTCGCACAGATCAGCTGATTACGATGCCATTTCCCGATTGCAGATATCTTTATTTGTGTATTAGCTATGCGGTTTTAAGTGAAGTGCGATTTTTTCGTTTGGCGGATTTCAGAATGAATGACCTGAAGGAGCAACGACTTGCTGTGAAATTTTGTGTTAAACTTGGAAAATCTGCGACTGAAACTTTTGCTATGCTTAACACGGCTTACGGTGATGTTGCTATGAAGCGTACGGCATGTTTCAAGTGGCATGAACGTTTTAAGGATGGTCGACAGTCCATTGAAGATGATGAGCGTCCTGGACGTCCTTTCACGTCCACTGACGACCCACACGTCGACAAAATCAACACCCTGGTGCAGGCAAATCGACGTCTGACTGTCAGGGAGCTTACTGAAGAGTGTGGGATATCAGTTGGATCTTGTTACGAGATTTTTACCGAAAAATTGAAGATGCACCGAGTTGCTGCGAAATTTGTGCCTCAGAACTCGTGAGTTTTTGGCCAAACACTCGATCACTGTTATTTCCCACTCCCTTTACTCACCTGACCTTGCTCCTTGCGACTTTTCTTGTTCCCCAAACTCAAAAGACCCTTGAAAGGAAGAAGAATTGAGACGATTCCCGAGATTAAAGCAAATGCGACGAAGGAGCTGGAGGACATTACAAAAGAAGCGTACCAGGACTGTTTCAACAAGTGGAAACACAGTTGGGATAAGTGTGTGCGTCGGGGAGGAGAGTACTTTGAAGGGGTCCTAGACCTGTAACTTCTAAATAAAGTACATTTTGTTTTATGACGTCAGTCCGCGTATTTTTTTTAAAGCCCTCGTACATACGTTTCAGGTGCATATAAGTTATTGAACGAGACATAGTATCGTAAATGTGTGTGATACTTATGAAAGTTCATTGACTGTCCAAGAGCTAAGCCATAATTATTGTATTACGATATGCATTTGATTAATTAACCAACGTGGTTCCGACAACCTGTTTTTGTTTTCAACATACTGGTTTTAAGTCAATGTGGACCGACAACTTGTTTTTGTTTTCTTACTTTTAGTTTTGAGTCAATGTGGACCGACAACTTGTTTTTGTTTTCAACATACTGGTTTTAAGTCAACGTGGACAGACAACTTGTTTTTGTTTTCTTACTTTTAGTTTTAAGTCAATGTGGACCGACAACTTGTTTTGGTTTTCAACATACTGATTTTAAGTCAATGTGGACCGACAACTTGTTTTTGTTTTCAACATACTGGTTTTAAGTCAATGTAGACCGACAACTTGTTTTTGTTTTCTTACTTTTAGTTTTAAGTCAATGTGGACCGACAACTTGTTTTTATTTTCTTACTTTTAGTTTTAAGTCAATGTGGACCGACAACTTGTTTTTGTTTTCTTCTTTCTAGTTTTGAGTCAATGTGGTTCCAACAACCTATTCTTGTTTTTTTTTCCTTGTATATTTTAGCTAACGTGGTCCCACTTAAAGTGGAAAACTTGAAGTTATAACTTTCTAAATGCAGACGTTTAAAGTAGGAAGTAGATTATTTGGTCACATGGTGACTGCAGATGGTATAAAAGCAGACACCAAAAACCTTAGTTGATGAAAAGTTAGCCAACTAACGCCAAAATTGATAAACAAAAAAGTAGTGCTTCGTACTTTGAGGCTTTAGGTTCGTTATAAGAGTAATGATCAAATTCCGATATTCGCCTCGAGTATCCAATAAGATTGCGGCAAGTGGTTTCATCAGGTGCATTCCCCCTCATTTATCGCTTCAAAACAACAGACGGTTAGCGCAGACAACCCTTAACTTAAGTAATTGTGTGCGAAATTCGATAAACAAAACAATGAAACCTTATGCCCACACCTGTCCCGAACTAGCACTTTTCTTCACTACGAATGAATACCTACTTTGACCTTAAATGGCCTTATAATTTTTCTTTAAGATGAGACTTAAGTTAAAGAATCAACCCACATAAGGAGTTGAACTTATTTTAGAATGCAATTTTGTGTAATGCCAAACAATGACTTATAATTCGTTAACTATTTAAAATCAACAATCAGATCAATATCCGTTTCTTTTCACTCTAAGAACTTGATAAATGTCTGAATCCATATTATTATTACGTTAAACAAATCCGTGTTTGTTGTTCGTTTTTGTTTTTGTTTTTTTTGGGAGGTTTATTTGTTTTTGAATTTCGCGCAAAGCTACACGAAGGCTAGCTGCACTAGCCGTCCCTAATTTAGCAGTGTAAGGCTAGAGGGTAGGCAGCTAGTCATCACTACCAACCGCCAACTCTTTTACCAACAAATAGTGGGATTCACCGTGACTTTATAACGCCCCCACAGCTGAAAGGGCGAGCATGTTTGGTGCGACAGGGATTCGAACCCGCGATCCTCAGATTACGAGTCGAACGCCTTAACCCACCTGGCCATGCTGGGCCCTTTTCTTAAGATACGCAAATGACACCTTCCCGAGTGAAATAGTTGGCAAACGTGGTTTCCAGGAAAAGAACCTAAGATTTCCGAACTTGATTCATATGAACTTCTTTTCCTGGTGATTGGTTAAAACACATGTGGACAAAGAGAAAGTCACGTGCACTGAACATCTGTAACAAGGAATTCGCTCCGGTTATTAGACAGTTGACACAAATATGCTGGCATAGTTTCAAGGAGAATGGAGGTACCGTCTTCAAACTTTGTTCCATCTACAAGAACAGCTGGTAAAACACATTCTATGGTTCCGGACTTCTCGGACACCCTGTATAATAGTATGGGTAGTCCACACGAACTTATTGTTATCTTTGCCTGAGATAACCTTTCGCTCTGTGGAAAAAAATAACAGTATTTTCAAATTCATTTTGTAGCTGACCTTTGGTGGCCTATAACCTGTTGATTACATAGAGTGAATCTAACGAATAATTTATGTTGTTTGGCTTCTTAATGCAGTTGAACGGATGAGATGTGTCGACCAATAAAAGCTTATAAAGAACCAAGCATCTTGACTACAACGGATTTACTATTATATATATGTGTATATATATTTTAGGGAAAATTAATACTGATAAAGTTAAGTAAACAAAATCCAGCTTTTAATCATGAATAAGGTCATTTAACAACTTGGCACTATTTTATGCGGATGTACACCTTGCTGCATATAAAGGCTTCTTTAGAGCATAATAGTCACTTGACGATCTGTTCTCTGTCCACCAGCCCCTCGCTAAAATCAGGGGCTCGATTCCCCTTGGTGGACACAGTAGATAGCCTGTTGTGGCTTCACTATAAAACACACACACACACACATACATATACATTGTCCAGAATGATTTCGTCTTCAACCATTCTAACCAAATTGTATTAAGTATTGTAATAAATGAGCGTGGTGGATCGGATACAATTTATATCCCACATTATAACTTGTACCCTGGGATCTTTTTAAAGAGTGCAACGTTTTTTATTATTTTTAAATTTATTTTTGTCTCGGTGTGTTTTAGTTTACAATAAACTAATATATATATATATAGAGAGAAATTCATATACCTTATACTGTTAAATCTGTATTGCGAAATTCCCGCCAATTCACTAAAAGTTTAGACGATTCTCGAGAGTAAGAATCAACAATGCATAAATGTATGTAAAAGCCAGTATTGTAGCCTCAGCTGAAATTTCTAGAACCTCGCCTAACTTTTATAAAAAATAACCAACGCAACGCGCGAAGAGACAGAATACATAATATATTGTTGGTTTGCTACAATTGATATACCATAAACCGTGAGAGCCATAACTGTGATAAACGCTTATTAATCGGTAAACTACAGATATTTGTCCAGCATTTCGAACATTACAAACCATTTAATTTCGAACGTTAGCATTTCTACCGAGACATTATGTAATTTCAGCTGTGGAAAACTCACGTGTCATCAGTGAAGAGCGAGCTAGATCTCTGTTAAATGAATTGCACCTATATCAACTCAAAATTAATTCGCTTGTTGTCAATAAGATATCAAGGAAGTTCCGAATTGGATAAAAAACTCAACAATATTTGTAAGTTTGATCAACTTTTGCATATGAATTATTATTCATAAATTCTTTGTAGCAACCATTATAAACAATTGTAATGTTGTTTGTATAGTAAAATATATTTGTATTTTGCATCAATGCTGTTGACAAATATCACAAATTTGATACATAGCGATATTTAATTAATCTAAATTTAAATTACAGTTTAACTCAGTTTCAGGCTATTTGAAATCGTAATGTTTAACATGATATACAGATAAGCTAAGTGGTCCTACACTGAAGTAAAGGGTAATAATGCTTTGAGGACAAAAAAAAAAAAAAGTTTGATTTGTAATTTGACCAAAACTAAACAAGGACTATCTGTAACAACCAGCCCAGCATGACCAGATTGTTAAGCACTTGACTCACAATATCAGAAGTGCGAGTTCGAATCCGCGCCCAACCAAACATGCTAACCCTTAGATTAGATTTGATCTGTTAACATAATAGTCAATCACACTATTCGTTGATAAAAAGTAGCCCAAGAATTGGCGGTGGGTGGTGATAACTAGATTGCCTTCCCACTAGTCTTACACTGCTAATTAGGACGGCTAGCGCAGACAGCCCTCGAGTAGCTTTGCGCGAAATTCAAAACAAACAAACAAACTTCTTGGTGGACACAGCAGATAGCCTGCTGTGGCTTCGCTATAAGAAAACATACACACACACACATATAGACATTGTCCACCACGAATATCAAAACCTGGTTTCTCGTATTGTAAGTATGAAGATATGTCACTGTGCCACTTTGGGGGAAAAAAAAGGAAATCGAATGTGAAGTATTATAAGTAAACTATGGAAGATTAAACCAATGATGCTTCCAGACTTCAACAATCTGGAGAGAAGATGAGGGTGACTTATTTCTTGACAGAGTCCATAATATGTTAGAAATACTGGTGCAGAATAACAGTAATCAATATTTAGAAATAATATCCTGGATCACTGAGTTGGAGAAAATGGGTTATCACACAGTAAAAATAATTTACAGGTTAGCTGTGGCTGTTACGTTTAACAAAGTAACTTAAGTGTTTAATTTTAACCTTGTTGAGATCGAATCTTAAAGATAACTTTGTGTAATTCTGAAGGTCACTAATTTGAGCCATTAGTTCCTTATTCCAGCACGAGCTCGTCCCCAGATTGATTACGTAGTCAAACATTCTAACCAAATTGTATTAGGTATTGTAATATTCAATAAATAACTTGAGCTTAAGTGAACGTCTCGTAAGATTACAATCAGATGTACACTCGATTGTCAGTGACAGCGCTATACACTCTCACATATAAATATTTATAGAATAAATGGATCAGAGGTAAAACTGGTTAAGTAAGACCATCCATCTGCATAATTATGTAGATATGTGTAAGTTTTTTATGTATTTATTTACCTGTTTAATCGTTTTCCTTAACTCACTTTATAAAAAAAGACCTTATTTCAGGTTTTGCTGTGCCCTTTGAAGCTTGTTTGTTTTCTGTTGTCACTACTTTGTAATCCAATGACCATTACTATAGGTACATTTGTCCAACAGCAGAGTTTTATTGAAAAGCTTCCTCGAAGGAAGGTAAAGTTGATGTTAGACCACACCATCTTGAAAAGGTTCGAAGGTGTCTCAATGGTTAGCGTGCTTGAACTGTGAACCCGAGAGTCCGTGAGAGTTGTGTTAATAACGATGGTCAAATTATTAGGTCAGAAAGAGTAGCCCAAGAATTGGTGATGAGCGTTGTCGACTAGCTACCTACCTTCCCTCTGGTCCATTAGCTCAAAATTAGGAACGGCTGTGCACAGTTACTCTTGAGGTAGTTTCGCCCGAAAGCTAGTTTGTTTGTTTGTTTGGAATTTCGCACAAAGCTACTCGAGGGCTATCTGTGCTAGCCGTCCCTAATTTAGCAGTGTAAGACTAGAGGGAAGGCAGCTAGTCATCACCACCCACCGCCAACTCTTGGGCTACTCTTTTACCAACGAATAGTGGGATTGACCGTCACATTATAACGCCCCCACGGCTGGGAGGGCGAGCATGTTTAGCGCGACGCGGGCGCGAACCCGTGACCCTCAGATTACGAGTCGCACGCCTTTACACGCTTGGCCATGCCGGGCCCCGAAAGCTAGTACACAAACATTTTCACAGATCGTCGCGAAGATCAGGAATCTTTTAAACAGACAAAATGCACAGAAATTCACTGGAGCGAGATAATGGAAACTGAGAAGCATGTGGATTGTTCTGGATAAAGTTTTCTTGTTCATATTTCTCGTGAGAACAACCTTTGATTCTGAGATGCAACTAGAAGCTCTAAAATCCGTGTTTAGTATATCGTTAATAGCATCACAGAATACCATCTTGGCCCAAATGTTTGCATACTGTTAAGTATTACTGTTACATAAGTGGAGTAGGTATTGAGTAAGTGCCCGAGTAATAACAGAGTGGACAGTATATAATCGGAAAACAAGTATTTGTTCTAACGGTTGAGAAAATATTTTACGTAGAGGAACGAACAACGTTTCGACCTTCTTCGGTCATTGTCAGGTTCACAAAAGAAAAAAAGAGGTAACTGACCGGAAGCTGACCACATATTTAAAAGGGGTTGTGTAACTGAGTGTCGGAATGTAGAGGGCAGTGTTAGATGTTTAAAGCTGACCACATATTTGAAATAGGTTGTGTAACTGAGTGTCGGAATGTAGAGGGCAGTGTTAGATGTTTAAAGCTGACCACATATTTAAAGGGGTTGTGTAACTGAGTGTCGGAATGTAGAGGGCAGTGTTAGATGTTTAAAGCTGACCACATATTTGAAAGGGGTTGTGTAACTGAGTGTCGGAATGTAGAGGGCAGTGTTAGATGTTTAAAGCTGACCACATATTTGAATGGGTTGTGTAACTGAGTGTCGGAATGTAGAGGGCAGTGTTAGATGTTTGAACATACAATTTTATATTATTTATTATATCATTTTAATATAGGTATAAAGGTATATAGTTTACTCTTTCTTTCTTTGTGAACCTGACGATGACCGAAGAAGGTCGAAATGTTGTTCGCTCCTCTACGTAAAATATTTTCTCAAACGAGTTGTTTTACATAAATATTTTCTCTACAAGTGAGTTTTCTCAACATCACTAATTGAGTATTTGTTTCGATTCTGGTCTGTTTAAGTTGTTTTGATAATCAGTTTGTCAAAGACATACATACACACCGGTTTTGTATAAATGGGTGTACTTTTGGTGTAATATCTTTAGAAACAGATCACGTTTTGTTCATGCAATTTCTTTGTACTTGGTATACAATTATGCCTCGTCACGTGCAATAAGTGTTATTGGGCATCAAATTATTGGACTGTCTGTAATTCGTATCAAACAAGATATATTGCTAGAAAACAATATGGCATTCCTCATAAGTACTGGAAGAAATTACCACATTTTCATTGATATTAACCAGAATTCACCATTGTCACAATGTTACTTGTTCAAGACAGGATGCCAACCTAAAGTTAGGAAACTGGTAACGTGTCATTTTTTTAGATGATTCCTGTTTCAAGCTTGTTAAAACTGATGATAGGATTTGTGTTCTTCGTTTGCATGGAAAAAATTGTCTTTCTACATGAGAACACGCAGGAGGTGGTGCACTAAATGTTTAGGCAGCTATTTATCATGGTGGAAAATTGCTCTTCGTATCCTTCAGGGAAACGTCAGTGGCGCCTTGAGGTATTATATGTAGACGATATTTCTGCTACATGCTAGGATAGGGTTTGGCAATAACTTCGTGTTCCATGATAACAATTCCACAACCAACAGTGCATGTATTTTAAAGAAATATCCCGACTAGGAGAACATTAAAAATTGCCATGGCCAGCAAAGTTTCCACATTGTTGTCCCATTGAGAACTGTTGGGCAAAACCAAGCTAGAAATTGCTACCCTGACGTTAAAGCAGCTAATGCAGCTGAGTTGCAACACCTTCTAGTAGAAAATTGACACGAAATCAAGGTAGATTACATCAATAACCTTATTGACAGCATGCCACGTGGCCTTGCAGAGGTTATTAGAATACGAGAAGAACAAACCAAATACTGAATGTATAATACGAACTGATGTAAGGTTACAGACGTTATTTATAATAATTTGATATTATATTTTATCATTATATACACATTATGTAAGTTTTGCTTCGATACGTGAAAGGCTGAATTACACATTTTTTTACAGGCGTTGATAAAATTTTTGCTGCTCTATGAAATCTTTCATTACACAAACAACATGTGTAGATGTTTAATATAACATGGATTTCCCAGTTTGATAACGCTAAGTGTATTTGTATTCCAACTTAATAGCAATGACCTTATTTGTTACAAAATAGCCAAACATTTTGGCTATGACTGCACGTTCAACTATACCGCAACGATTTTTCGCATTGAAAGGCTTTTCTTCGTAATCAAAGTCTTAATTTTTCGGATGAAGGTTGTGTTACGGAGTAGTCAGAGTTGTGTTTTCGCACCCCATTGCTCTCCTAAATGCCAAAGCTCTTTACGAGATTTCCAGTTCACTGAGGAACACTAGTTTTTATTGTTGAAGTATTGTGCTATTTTGTTTTGTATCCTTTAACAATCTCTCTATAATAACACTTTTCTTGAACAGGAAATCGTGAGGGGCATCATAAAGTGTCAATTAATCCCATTATTAGTTGGTTAAAGAGTAGCCCAAGAGTTTTACAGTGGTGATGTTGTCTGGCTGACTTCGATCTAGTCTATCACTGCTAAATTTGAAACAGCTTTGTGGGAAATTCTAAACAAATCAAACCCTTAATAAGGCTCTCACGTAGACCTATGGCCATACATCAGCTAACGGTGACGTTGGACTATCAAATGGTCGAAAATTCACTGAGAATCAAACATACATGCTAAAGATGAAGCCTATGGCGTCACGTATCACTTAATGTCATTTCATTAACGTACGTATATCGTTCTTTAAAACTGTGTGATTAACCTGGTGGCAACATTTATATTTCATTTGTTAAGTAATGAGAGGTAACGGAAATTTATGGGTAAAACAAATCATTTCAAAGTATTCATTTGCAAACAAGATTAAACGTGTTTTGGTAGTATGAACATTGTGAGGCTCAAAAAATCAAAGCTCTGAAACTACCCAGAGAAATCAAAATAATAACTTTGTGATAAGTTAAATAGTTAGTGGTTACGAAGCACAATGGTACAAAAAACTAGCTATGTGTGCTTTGCCTACCACGGATGTTTGAATTCCATTTCTAGCGGCATAATCCTGCAGGCTTGTCGCTAAGCCACTGAAGGAGTCTTATCATAAGATAAATAATGCGCTTCTACAAAACTTAAATCTAAATCTTTCACGAGGATTTGTGCAGCTTATTTTAGAACAGACATCCTATAGAACACTGATTGAAAGAAACAAATGGTACCGTAAAATGTGTTAGGACTAAGGAAACAATTAGAATTCACCAAATTTAGTTTATCGGTTCATTGGGTCTATGAAGAAATACAGTCCCGTACAAAAACTATTGGACAATTTCAACAATTATGGTAAAGAGTCTTATAAGGTCCATGCACATATACATGTTCAGTTTTACGTGTTGCATGTTTTTATGGTAGTTTCTCCTTGTGTTACTGTTACTTTGTTCCCTGTAGATAGACCTTCACCAGATTTAATATATTGGTTTACTGGGTCCAGGCATTTTTGTAACATATTTAATCAAAGTGTCCTTTAGAATTTGACTTCAAATGTTTCTAATACGTTCCAATAAAGTTTTTATGGAAGTAAGTTTGAATTTGTTAAGTTTTTAATCTATCAAATCCCAGATCTGCGATTGGTGTTCTGTAGGGACCATGGCATCATTTGAATGGCCCCAGCAGCTTCGTTTTTAATTAAATATCTTCTGTATAGGTTGGATACCTGTTTGGGGTCATTATCTTCTTAATATTATAATATGTTACCAGTAATAAGCAAACCATGACGGAACAGTATCTGATGGTACTTGCGAAGGCCCATTATTTCATTTATTTTGTATATACCTCCTGTCGCCTTTGGAAAAAACACCCCGAAGCCATCATGCTGCCTCCCTCCTGCTTCATGTTAGGTGCTATGCATTGAAGTAAGTATTTCACCTTTCTTCTGTCGGATGTACAACGTAAACTTTGAACCAACTATTTCGGACTTCAATTCAACCGTCGGTAACACCCTTTTTCAATACTTAACAGTCCAGGTTTTGTAATTTTTATCAAATTTCAGTCTCTTGACGATATTTGGATATCAAAATAAATATTTTAATTTAACTGCTCACAACCAAATGTTCCATTCTCTTCAAGTATTCTTTATACTGTAGATCTGGACACTTTTATGTCACTTGGTAAATGGTTGTTTATTTCATGCTTGAGATCAGTGGCAGTCTTCCTTCTGTCCTGAACAAAGATACTTAACATCAATATTATTAAGTTTAGGTGTTATACCTCTTTATTTTCTATTTTCGAATTTACTTGTCTGGGTCTCATGATCGAGGGTGTACTTGACAGTGTTTGGGGAGCATTTCAAGTCTGAAGCAATTTGTTGGATAGTCCAACCAGCATCACGTAACTAAAACTTTTAATGTAAACTGTACGCTTATTGGGCCGTGGCATGACAACAAAACTATATAGTTAAGACACTGCATGTGGTACCATGACAGTTATTTCAGACCCTAAATATGATGAGTATATTCGTTCAAGCAGAGCCCTTATGACATGTACTTGACACAAGTGTATGGTAATTATAAATAATAATAAATATTCTCACCCTGGTTCGTTCACTTGTCAACAAGGGTCAGTGAGTGTGTTTTTTTTTATAGCAAAGCCACATCAGGCTGAGCCCACCGAAGGGAATCGAACCCCTGATTTTAGCGTTGTAAATCCGTAGACTTACCGATGGGGGTCAGTGAAGCATTACCATAGTGTTAATATTTACATTCTGTAATGACGTATTAGAAATGGTCCCATAAAATGGAAAAAATGACAAAATACTCTCTTGTTCCAAAACTTTTGCTTGAAAGTCCAGTGATAATCTCGACTTTTGTTAGAAATTATCGGCGAAACGACTTAGTTCGGAAAGTCAACCAATATTCTCAGAGCTAGAATTAATAAGTGTTAAAAAGTGTTAAAATGTGATTAACGTCATAAAATGAAAGATTAAAAATATATAATTTTTTACCAATAATTTTACACAGCGGTGAATATAATATATTATATAATATATTCTACTAACAATCAAACTTTTATTTATGCTCATAAATTGTTGTTATCTATTCTAACATATGATATTAATTTTTTGTTTATTTGTCTCTCTATCACCGATAGCAACCTGTCTGTATGTTTGTGTAGTTGTAAATATAGTAAGTCTATCTCTTTATTCGTCTCTTTATTTCTTATTTACCTGTCTGTTTATCTGCTTTCTACCTCAAGTAATTTCCGTCTGTTTATTTTTTGTTCCTCTATCGACTTCTTTTCCTTTGTTTTCATGTTAGTCAGTCTGTCCGTTTCGCTGTTCGTGCGTCTGAAAAACGACTCTATGACATTTTCCACAACTTGAAAATGTATAGATCCCGGACATAACATTTGGTATACGATAATACAAAGAAAAAAAAATTATCGCTTTAACAAAACCTGTTATATATTTTCTTACCCTGAGCTCCGAAACGATACTGTTTCGAAACCACTATGTTGTTATTAACTTCAAACACGTCTTGGCGCTGACAGGAACGTGAACTTTATCGTTTCTCTGAGTATTAATTGCTGAAATTTAGACAAATGGAGAACATTGGAAGCTGCTGCTCAGAGAAGTTAAGCATCTCTACACTGTGCTAAAGTAATAGCTTAGAATGTGTGTAATTGAAAGTTATTTCCTAAGGGAAATTTATTAGCGGGGATCAATTCAAGTCTACAAACAATCTTGTGAACATGGCTAATGAAACATACTTTATACATAAAGTTTTAAATTATGTCGCACTTTGATTTTGACCGAAACGTCGACTGTTTGCATTTAACAGAATAATTACCAATCTTATGACATTCAAGATAAGAAGTTGTGAAACTAAATAATGATCATGATATCCACACTATTTTAATGTCATTTCGTTCTTGAAAATTCTAGAAGGAAATTAGAATTTTTGTCAACTAAGGAAAAGTGTTGACATTGTTTTATAATCCTACCTTTACGAAAAAAAAATATGCGAAAGATCAATACATGTAATTTAAGTATTAACAATAATGTTATTACCCAGGTTCGAATACTAGCTCTTGCAAACATATATAATCTATGCTAAGAGTCCCTGTAGGTGGCAGCACATTATCGATCAGCACAATTGATATAAGTTAGCTAGGGACTAGTATAAAAAAAAAGTATATTGTCCTATGTGACAACTACAGTCCCCTCTGTGAGTCAACGGTAAGCTTACTGCCTTTATATGTCAAAATCTGAGGTTCGATTCCAATGATGAACAAAGATGCAGATAGCCCATTGCCCATCTTTTCGTTAGCTGAATAACGCAAAGTATAAACTATAGCCACACCCATTTTCCCCTGTAAGTTTTTCAGTCCATGTGTTAGGAATGATCTTTTTTTCATGTGAAACATTATCAATTCAATGTGCGGATGTGCGCTACCAGTTCTTATAGGAGGATGACATTTTAAACCATCGACGCTATTGGATCAATAGGCTACTTTGCAATGCTACCTTTTGGTTATTTGGACTGTCAATCATTACTGAGGATATGGGCAGCTGGAATAATGAAGGACTACAACAGCACAACAACTTATTTTACCCGAACTATGGCGTCAGCACTACTAAGTGTTACAATTTTTGATAGCAAATTGCTTCTTACAAATATAAATATTTGAATGAGCGAATGTCTAAGTTGTTTAACCTACTTTTGTTAATCTTTAGAAAAAAACCCACGTTTCTTCTTACCATGTTATCTTTAGAGCACAGACAAAAATAAATTCACGAAACTTAAAAAAGAACAACAACAACATTGAGCTGGTTCTAAATATTAGATACGAAAACGCGAAACATCTGTTTCAAATGCGTTAATTTCATACAAGTCATAAAATTTATTTCTTTATTGTTTTCATTCTAAACGGCATCTTATGAGATTTGCAGTTAAAAGAACAAACCAGAGACTCCAAGGTTCACACACAGTCGTCCGTTATTTGGAAATACTGATCATAGGTAAGTTAACCAGCCAGCAACGCTTACCGCCTACACGGCCACTCTTAAAAACATATTAAGACTGACTGCTACTTTTGTAACGCCGAAAGTGGGTGGCTTGTTTCAGCGACACTTAGTTATTTCAAGTTTTGTATCATCTCTCACATATCCTGTTACATTAGCCACTAGATTACGTCCGGTACTCGATAATGGGAAGGAAGTTTTCCACATATACCGGTATATGCTTCAAACTTAACTGTCCAATAATATATGTAAAGTTTCATATACATGCGTAGCTTCAGAGTAAAAGAACACACTTGTATGTCTTTTCTAACCTGAACTGTTGGAAAGGGTTCAAAGAAGGGTTTACTAAAATGGCGCCTAGGATGAGGAGGGGATGAAACCTCTCAATTTTTTTTCTCTTGAAAAAAGAAGAGTTGGGGGGGGTGAGAAATCTGACTGAGGTGCTTAAGATTGTAAATCGTTTGTTTGTTTGAAGTTAAGCACAAGGCTGCACAATGGGCTATTTTTGCTCATACCACTGGGTCAATGAGAAACTATTGTAAAGGGAATTAATAGTACTGATGATTCATCTATTTTCATACTTGACCACAAGAATATTAGGACTAAGGGACATAAATAAAGATTTTGACAATGTAGGAGTCACCTTCAGCTAAAAGAGTTTCATTTCTCCAATAGGTTGGTTGACCTTTGGAATGAGTAACCTTCTGGTGTTGTACAGGCTGCAAGGGTAAGCGGGTTTCAGAAAAAGCGTGATAATGGCTGGTTTTATTAAGTTTTGTTTTTAATTACTGTAATTTTAGTTTAAAGGATGGAACAGCCGAGATAGATCAATAGGTCCTAAAACGTTATGTTAATAGAAACTGGACTTAAATGTGTCTTACCATTTAACCTGATATTACAATGTCATAATATAACCTAGTAGAATTGTTTTCAGTAAATAAGTTAGTTTTAGCGAAAATTATAATATTATGTCTTTTAAGGTATTTTTGCCAAATTTCATTTAAATCAGTGTCTAATTCCATTACTACATGACATCCCAACAGTGTCAGTGTCTAATTCCATTACTACATGACATCCCAACAGTGTCAGTGTCTAATTCCATTACTACATGACATCCCAACAGTGTCAGTGTCTAATTCCAATACTACATGACATTCCAACAGTGTCAGTGTCTAATTCCAATACTACATGACATCTCAACAGTGTCAGTATCTAATTCCTTTACTACATGACATCCCAACAATGTCTAATTCCATTACTGCATGACATCTCAACAGTGTCAGTGTCTAATTCCATTACTACATGACATCCAAACAGTGCCAGTGTCTAATTCCATTACTACATGACATTCCAACAGTGTCAGTGTCCAATTCCATTACTACATGACATCCCAACAGTGTCAGTGTCTAATTCCATTACTACATGACATCTCAACAGTGTCAGTGTCTGATTCCATTACTACATGACATCCCAACAGTGTCAGTGTCTAATTCCATTACTACATGACATCTCAACAGTGTCAGTGTCTGATTCCATTACTACATGACATCCCAACAGTGTCAGTGTCTAATTCCATTACTACATGACATCTCAACAGTGTCAGTGTCTAATTCCATTACTACATGACATCCAAACAGTGTAAGTGTCTAATTCCATTACTACATGACATCCAAACAGTGTCAGTGTCTAATTCCATTACTACATGACATCCCAACAGTTTAAGTGTCTGAATCCATTACTACATGACATCCCAACAGTGTCAGTGTCTAATTCCATTACTACATGACATCCAAACAGTGTCAGTGTCTAATTCCATTACTACATGACATCCAAACAGTGTCAGTGTCTAATTCCATTACTACATGACATTCCAACAGTGTCAGTGTCTAATTCCATTATTACATGACATTCCAACAGTGTCTGCATAACGAGCATGTGAAACAACCTACTAAATACAAATGAAGTGAAGATCTAATTTTCGTTATTTTTACTCAACCTGATTTTGTTTTCACGGCATAATTTTGACAGCGACAGTTTCCCACGGACAACCAATCTTATCAACCGACGTAAAACTGTATTAAAACGGAAAGTGTTTGTTTTTAATAACATTCCTCGCATAAAATTTAATATTACGCTGCATCTACTATGTCTACAACGGAATATACGTAAAATGCATTTTTTTAACTATTGCATCTCGCGAAAAGAAAGTTTAGAATGTATTTCTACCTGTTCACGATATGACAATATTTAGATTGAATTAATAGAGAACGTATCTCGAAATCGTTTTGATGGTAAAAAATCCAGTAAATTAGTTGCCAAATTAAGAGACTTTTTATAATTCTCGCATAAGTAAAGTAATGTCAGTTCTGTGGCTACGTATAGAATAACAAAAATGATCTATAATTCGGATTTCTTTGTATGAAAATCAATACCACACTAGAATGAGTGCTCACCCATATGTGGATATATATATATATATATATCAATATCACACTAGAATGAGTGCTCACCCATATGTGGATATATATATATATATATATCAATTACACACTAGAATGAGTGCTCACCCATGTGTGGATATATATATATATCAATATCACACTAGAATGAGTGCTCACCCATATGTGGATATATATATATATATATCAATATCACACTAGAATGAGTGCTCACCCATATGTGGATATATATATATATCAATATCACACTAGAATGAGTGCTCACCCATATGTGGATATATATATATATCAATATCACACTAGAATGAGTGCTCACCCATATGTGCATATATATATATATATATCAATATCACACTAGAATGAGTGCTCACTCATATGTGGATATATTTATATATATATATCAATATCACACTAGAATGAGTGCTCACCAATATGTGAATATATATATATATATGTCACTGTAAGATGGAACGAAACTTTGATTTGGACAAGATGCAAAAATAAATCGTTTAGAAAAGACAGCTAGTCATCCCATTTGTTTTCATGGGTTTCAGATAAACCCTTTTGCTAAAAGCTAACAATTTTTATTTGACTTCATTTCGTACGAGATATTGAGGACGATGCAGCTTCGCAAGGTTCACTCGTTAATCTATTTCATCTTCTGATTAATACAGAAAAAATGTTTTCACAAAATCATCTGCGAGACGAAAGAACAATCTAAACTGTAAAGTCTTTCTTACTTAAAAAATATTCTATAAACTTGGGGTATAAAACCAACACCTAGTTTATTAGTTGATTTCTCTGTTTCGAGATAGCGCTGTTATCTCAATGAAATTATTAACGATTTAATGTTCAAAAGGGCCCAGCATGGCTAGGTGATTAAGGCATTCGACTCGTAATTTGAGGGTCGCGGGTTCGAATCCCCGTCACACCTAACATGCTGGCCCTCATGGCCTTGGGGGTGTTATGATGTCATGTCCATCCCACTATTCGTTGGTAAAAGAGTAGCCCAAGAGTTGGCGGTTGGTGGTGATGACTAGCTGCCTTATCTCTAGTCTTACACTGTTAAATTATGGACGGCTAACGCAGATAGCCCTCGTGTAGCTTTGCGTGAAATTCTAAGCAGACCACACTTTTTCAATTTACAACTACGGACATTTTTAGCCAAATTCACAACAAACAAGTGGAATTCTGAAGCTCCGCGCTTGATCAAACCTGAAATTAATATATATTTAACGTACACCCCTGCGTTATAACCTTCAAGTATAGTTCATGTAGGTCATCACGTTCACTGAACAAACTTATCTTGTACAAATGTATAATCACTTTTCTTTAGAGTTTCCTTTCGGGAGTTTTGCTGGATAAAAATTGATGCGGTGTCGTCATTGACCTTCGAAACACACGAAAAATATGTACACGTTATTTAGACAGCGTGCTTTCTATACTTAAAAAAATAAATGAAAGGCTTATTATTTAGACCTTAGCTTTAAGACTGTCCAATCCTTTGTTAGTGGCCCGACACGGCCACGTGGATAGAGCGCTCGAGTGGTAATCTGAGGGTCGTGTGTTCAAATTCCTGTAACACCAAACATGCTTGCCCTTTTAGTCGTGGAGACATTATAATGTGACTCTTCGTTGGTAAAAAGAGTAGCCCAAGAGTTGGCTAGCGCAGATAGCTGGGTGTTAATCTGTTTATTGAATTTCGTGCGAGGACTATCTGCGCTAGACGTCCCGAACTAGTAAGTGATAGACTAAAGAGAAGGCAGAGAGCTAACACCACCTACCGCCAACTCTTAGACTACTCTTTTTACCAAGGAATAGTGGAACTTACAGTCACCTTGTAACGTTAGTCAATATTTGTAGTTCACCATACATTACCCTTCGAAAACATTGAACTTGAATAGAATCTCAGTTTAATCAGTATATATTTTCTTCAGATTATTACTTTAAATTACTAGTTTAAATTACTTTAGATTACTATTTTACAATATAGTAACATTTCACGACTGAATATTCTGGTTCTATTTGTTTTGCCAGTGAGGAAGTCAGTAATGTTGGGATTTTGTTCTACACGTAAAGTCGAGACAGTTTTGTAACCAATAACCACATAAAGTGATAAGTTCATTTCCATCTCTAGCTCGCTTGATTCCTTTTTCTCAAGTTCAGTAGCCAGTCCTACATAGCTTTTGGTTTTATTTAGAGACAATTTTTGTTCCAAATACAGGTTTGTATACTTTTTCATAATATGACGTACGTGCGTTACTAGCTTAATAGAATGTATTCTAAAGCTTTATAAATTTTGCACAGGGTAATTATCAAATATTTAATCAAACATCGTGTATAAAGATTATTTTACTCTGTAAAATAATGATAAAATTATAGTTACTGTTAATTAACACTAGGCCTGTAAAAAAAATGATAAAGAACGAAAATAAGAAATCTTAGTTTTTACATATTCACATGTTTTAGGACGCTCTGGTTAGCTGAAAAGCGTCATTTAGACCAGAGACAGAGTGATTATGCCAGGTAGCTCTTCCTACTTTTTCTGAGAACCTATAGAGAAGAAAGTCTACGTCATTTTTGCGTTGTCGTAATACATATCACGATAGCAATAAGGTAAATCTTTGTTCAGAGTCGTTAGATTCAGTGTTCTTAGTAAACAGATCTTGTATATAATAGTAGCAATTGTTCTATATAACATCAGTGTAAGCTAATGTTCAGTATTACTAAATTACGTGTTTTTGGTAAGCAGATCTATATAATAGTAGTGAAATTCTTTGTTCAGTATTACTACATTCGGTATTTTTGGTAATCAGTTCTTGCACATAATAGTATTGTAAATCTATGTTAAGAGTCACTAGAATCAGTGACTATATAGTATAATATATTATATATGTATATAATAGAAGCAGTTCTTATGTATAACACTAAACTTTTATTCAGAGTCGATAGAGTCACCGTTTCGGGTAAGCAGTTCTTCTGTATAATAGTAGCAATTCTTATAAATAACAGCAGTGTAAACTTTTGTACAGTATTACTAGATTACGTGTTTTTGGTAGGCAGATCTGTATATAAATCATTGTTCAGAGTCGCTAAGCTCGGTATTTTAAATAACCAGTTCCTATATATAACCTTTATTCACAGTCGCTAGATTTAGTGTTTTTGGTAAACAGTTCATGTATATTACAATAATGTAAACTTCTGTTCAGTATTACTAGATTCAGTGTTTTTGGTAAGCAGTTCTGGTATATAATACTATTACAAATCTTTGTACCGAGTCGCTAACTTCAGTGTTTTTGGTAAGCAGTTCTGGTATATAATACTATTACAAATCTTTGTACCGAGTCGCTAACTTCAGTGTTTTTTGGTAAGCAGTTCTGGTATATAATACTATTACAAATCTTTGTACCGAGTCGCTAACTTCAGTGTTTTTTGGTAAGCAGTTCTGGTATATAATACTATTACAAATCTTTGTACCGAGTCAGCTAACTTCAGTGTGTTTTTGGTAAGCAGTTCTGGTATATAATACTATTACAAATCTTTGTACCGAGTCGCTAACTTCAGTGTTTTTGGTAAGCAGTTCTGGTATATAATACTATTACAAATCTTTGTACCGAGTCGCTAACTTCAGTGTTTTTGGTAAGCAGTTCTGGTATATAATACTATTACAAATCTTTGTACCGAGTCGCTAACTTCAGTGTTTTGGTAAGCAGTTCTGGTATATAATACTATTACAAATCTTTGTACCGAGTCGCTAACTTCAGTGTTTTTGGTAAGCAGTTCTGGTATATAATACTATTACAAATCTTTGTACCGAGTCGCTAACTTCAGTGTTTTTTGGTAAGCAGTTCTGGTATATAATACTATTACAAATCTTTGTACCGAGTCGCTAACTTCAGTGTTTTTGGTAAGCAGTTCTGGTATATAATACTATTACAAATCTTGTACCGAGTCGCTAACTTCAGTGTTTTTGGTAAGCAGTTCTGGTATATAATACTATTACAAATCTTTGTACCGAGTCGCTAACTTCAGTGTTTTTGGTAAGCAGTTCTGGTATATAATACTATTACAAATCTTTGTACCGAGTCACAAACTTCAGTGTTTTTGGTAAGCAGTTCTAGTGTATAATAGTAATGCAAAATTTTCTTCAGTATTACTAGATTCAGTTTTTTGGTAAGCAGTTCCGGTATATAATAGTATTGTAAATCTTTCTTCAGAATCACTAGTTTCAGTGTTTTTCGGAAGCAGTTCTTGTATATTATAGTAATATAAGCTTTTATTCAAGAAATTTAGTTTTTTCTTTGAGCTGTTTATTGTTACTGTTTCGAGTTTTCAGTACCTAACCATAACAAAGAACAACTCATTAGCTTCTAATGCACCGAAAAACAAAATATACTTTAAACTTTTTAATACCTCTACTTTTCACACAAGACGCCACCTAACAGCATTATTGTCAACTAGATAATCAGGCATCCTTGTTTCTGACATCATTGTCTAAAGTACCAAAGTCCCCGTCGCACCAAACATGCTCGCCCTTTCAGCCGTGGGGCGTTATAATGTTACGGTCAATCCTACTATTCGTTGTTAAAGAGTAGCCCAAGAGTTGGCGGTGGGTGGTAATGACTAACTGCCTTCCCTCTAGTCTTACGCTTCTAAGTTAGGGACGGCTAGCGTAGATAGCCCTTGAACAGCTTTGCGCCAAATTCAAAACAAAACAAGTACCAAAGTTGACTGCTTCCTGCGAAACCTAACGTGTCTCATTTATCAAGGATTACGCAGAAAGAAATCAATTGACGCAGTCTGCAAGAGTTTTCGTGATCCGAAAGCATTGTCAATAATGATCTATTTGCATGCTGATGTCGTTATGTGATACGCGTGGTATTAATGCACCTATGAAACTGTCCAATATCACATAAATAATTCTATTGTCTGGATTGTTGAGGGAAGTTTTAGCAAACACATAACTCTGGAACGTATTAAGCAACAGAAAGACCTGTTATCCATATTCGCATGCCAGTCCATGTTTACCTTGTTGGTTATATACACACACATGTTAACGTCTATATTATCAGGTACACATTTTACATATTTGTAGATTAAAAGATACAATAAGCACAGCGGTATGTATGTAGATTTAAAGCACTAGAAACCGGGTTTTGATATTCGTAGTGCGTAGATCACAGACAGCCCATTGTCAGCCTTTGTGGTTAAGTATAAACAAACTCCTCTGAAAAAAAAAAAAATGTTTTTGCAAATCTAGTTGCTGTTCATCCTGCACGTTCCCTACCAGAAGAGGGCGCTGCGTTAGAAGTAAGCGATCATCCAGCAGCCTCCAGGACATTCAAGAACTATTCACCAACATTAATATGGAAAGAATGAGTCTTTCTCACACGTATCTTATTAAGCTCTGCTGCTGAGGGAGTCGTCTTTCCTAACTGTAATTGTCCAGTTTGAAGGTATCATTACCAAAGTTCGTGTTGGCCTTCTAAGATGAATAGTATCTTTGGTGGACAAGCTTTCTTCACATAGAATACATAGAGTTCTGTAATATTTCTGAGGTTACTCTCGAACATCCGTTTCATATGATTTCAACTACTAGGTTTACTACCATCTATAAGAAATTCTCTTATCTTCAAGAACAGAAATCGAACATAGCTTGCTCCGCATCATTCTGCCGCGCACACTAAACAACACAATCAAAGGGTTGTTTCCTTCGTGTCTTTTGAGTCAAAACGAAACAGATCTGTTTTACAGTAAGCAAATAAAACTGTTTGTGGTTCGTTGCATCAACTGCATTAAAGTCTAAAACAGGAGAGTGCCTTTATAGAATGGATGGCAGCTGCATGTTGTGGACATACAAGTGTAGAGAATGACGTTACGAAAGTCTTCCGCCTTTCTACACAGTTTCATCAGGACTTTTACCGATCATCGTGTTACCTAAAAAAAAAAAAGTGTTCAGACTTTTTGAAAGCAATCTTCAAAGACACTTACATCGAGTATTAGAACCTTTACTGGGTTAGCGCTAGTACATACTTCAGTGGAGCTCTCGACCGTCCAGATAAACAGTGCATCTGAAAAACAAATGCCTTTCAACTACTGAAGCGCAAAGACTTTCGGGTAATGCCACTAGAAGAGAGATCTGCAGAATCACACAGTTTCCGCTCCAAAGACCGCTTAATCTTCTCTTGATGAAAGAAACCTCTTCTGCACGAGCGATGAACTCGCTGACCATTTAATGAACAATATTTCCTCGCGTGACACTCGCGTCATTAATGATCAGTACGGCCCAACATGGTCAAGCGTGTTAAGGCGTTCGACTCGTAATCCGAGTGGAAGATTGTAGTCCTCAGTTGTGCAGTGTGTGAAGGTACTTTGCAGTTTGGATAATTTCAGTTATTTAAAGTGTGGTATGTTAAAGGTATCTAAAAGCTTGGAAGCTTCAGTATCAATAGCTCACTCTTCGAACCAATAAGGACATTGGATATATTGTTAGTACAAAATATCCTACAGTTAATTTTAGGTATTGGGAGTAAATTTTTCACTCTGACCACAATAATTTACTGATTAGTCAGTGCAGATTTTCAATGTCACATAATGATAATTTTTCGCTTGGAAAAAATTCAGGCTTTAAAGGTAATCTTAAACAGTATTTCGTAGTTTAGTCAAGGGCTAATTTTCAATGTGACGTAACAGTATTTCGTAGTTTAGCCAAGAGCTAATTTTTGATATGACGTAACAATAACTTGATCTCCCCCCCCCCTTTACTTTTATTTGCTTAATTTTGCTCCAAGTTACTTGAGGGCTACGTGCACTATGTGATACTAATTCAGAAGAAAAGACAGATAGTCAATCAACACATTTCCAACCTATCGACGATCGACGTGTGAAAGTGACCACCACATTTTTAGGCCACTATGGCTGAAAAGGCGAACATGTTCGATGGTAATTTTCGAATCCATGACCAGCAGATTGCAAACTCAGCATCCTAACCAACAAGCCCACATTTGTTAACGATAGTATATTATGTTCAGTACCAGGTTACATGTGAAAAAAGATTGCGTTTACAGAAAGGCAGATAGTTACCACCACCAATTCTTGAGCTACTCTTTTACCAACGAATAGTAGGATTGACCATAACATTATAACGCCCCCACGGCTGAATGGACGAGCAAGTTTGGCGTGACAGGGATTCGAAACCTCGACCCTTGTATTACGAGTCTAACGCCTTAACCACCTGGTCATGTCGGACCTAACGCACTGTGAATTCCTGATTCACGATTGGCCCTATAATTTATATGTGATGATACAATGACGTGTTGAATGACGTGGGTTCCAAAGTAACATGACAAAAACATCGAATAATATGCAGTGATACCTCGGTTCTCGAACGACTCCGTTCTCGAACAATTTTGTTTTCGAACATATTGTTTGAGAAAAAAATGTCTCGGTTGTCGAACACAAACTCAGTTCCCGAACCAAGCTGTCGTGGCCCGAACCCTGAAAATAACCCGACTGATGACCCAAACGACCCTTCGACCATTTTCGGCCCATGCCAAGCTTGCCCAAAACATTTTACCCGCACCTGTCGCTCAGTCCACACCCCCGATAAAATCTGCTGTGAACGTTCTCGTTTTACTGTGTTGTTTTTCTAAATATTCTGATTAAATAAGCCACCATGGGGTCAAAGAAGAATAATGAAAGCAGCAAACGAAAAAGAAAAGTTGTTAGAGCCACAATATAGGTGAAAAAAGATCTTCCACAAACAATGGAAGAGGTAGGAAAACTGTTGTTGATTTGGGTAAACGAAAAACAGTTAGCTGGTGATAGCATTTCTGAGACCATCATTTGTGAGAAAGCAAAGCAGTTGCATGCTGACCTCCTGAAAAACACCCCTGGAACGAGTGCTGATACAAATGATGCCTTTAAGGCTAGTAGGGGGTGGTTTGAAAAATTTAGGAAGAGAAGTGGCATACATAGTGTGGTGAGACATGGAGAGGGCGCCAGTTCTAACAAAAACGCTGCTAATAAATTTGTTAGCGAATTTAAATACTATGCAGAAGCTGAGGGTTTTATTCCCCAACAAGTGTTCAACTGTGATGAGACAGTCCTCTCTTGGAAGAAGGTGCCAAAGAGGACCTACATCACTAAGGAGGAGAAGTCACTGCTAAGACACAAGCCAATGAAGGACAGGCTAACTCTATTGTTATGTAGTAATGCAAGTGGGGACTTAAAACTTAAGCCTTTGCTTGTGTATCATTCTGAGAACCTGAGGATTTTTAAGAAAAATAACGTCCTGAAAAGTAAACTAAATGTCATGTGGAGGGCTAATAGTAAAGCATGGGTAACCAGGCAATTTTTTATGGAGTGGGTCCATGAAGTGTTTGCCCAAAGTGTAAAGAATTGCCTCACGGAAAAAACATTTGCCACTCAAGGCCCTTCTTGTGATGGACAATGCACCTGCTCACCCACCAGGCTTGGAGGACGGGTTGGTGGAGGAGTACAGTTTCATTACGGTGGAGCTCTTACCCCCCTAACACAACTCCTCTCATTCAGCCCATGGACCAGCAGGTCATATCGAACTTTAAGAAACTCTACACCAAAGCACTGTTTCAAAGGTGCTGTGAAGTGATCTCTGACACAGAGTTAACTCCCAGAGAGTTCTGGAAAAAAACACTTTAATATCCTCCATTGCTTGAGGATCATAAACAAAGCCTGGAGGGAAGTGTCTTTAAGGACCATGAACTCAGTCTGGTAGAAATTGTCGCCAGACTCAGTAACAGATAGAGACTTTGAGGCTGAGCCTGTTGTCGAGAATATTGTCTCACTAGACAAGTGTATGGGTTTGAATGTGAGTGGTAATGATGTGGAGGAGTTGGTGGAAGACCACAACACTGAACTCACCAAGGAAGAACTCCAAGACCTTCAGAAGGAGCAGCAACAGAAGGCAACTGAGGAAGTGTCTTCAGATGAGAAGGAGGAAAGAGAGGATGTCCCTAGTTCACTAATCAAGGAAATGTGTGGAAAATGGGGAGAATTACAAAGTTTTATGGAAAAATTTCACCTTGACAAAGCTGTAGCAAACCGCAACATAAACCTTTTCAATGACAATGTCATGTCTTACTTCAGAAACATTTTAAATTGCAGGCAGAAACAAACCTCATTGGACAAGTTTTTAGTGAGAAATAGGTCTAGTGAGTCTCAAGCAGGTTGTAGCGGTACAAAGAGACAGAAAAGAGAAAGAACCCCAGAAGGAGAGTTACCTGACGTTTTTATGGAAGGTGACTCCCCTTCCCAAACAATAATAACCCTCCTACTCTCCAAGTTCCTCACCACCTTTCACTTATACCATCAGCTCTCCTCAGCACAGGTAAAGTGCAGTTAAATTTTCATTTATTGTTTTTTTATTGTGTTTATAGTGTTTGTGGTTGACATGTAAGTATTATTATACAGGTATAAATAAACAATATTTTTATTTAAAATGCTTCATAATGCGTAATTTTTGGAGGTCTGTAACGGACTAATTTAATTTACAGTATTTCTTATGGGAAAAATTAATTCGGTTTTCGAACAGCCTTCTGGAACGGATTAAGTTCAAGAA
>NC_134830.1:147398003-147491465 GCF_004210375.1 Tachypleus tridentatus
GAGCTCCACCGTAATGAACTGTACTCTCCACCAACCCGTCCTCCAAGCCTGGTGGGTGAGCAGGTGCATTGTCCATCACAAGAAGGGCCTTGAGTGGCAAATGTTTTTCCGTGAGGCAATTCTTTACACTTTGGGCAAACACTTCATGGACCCATCAAAAAATTGCCTGGTTACCCATGCTTTACTATTAGCCCTCCACATGACATTTAGTTTACTTTCAGGACGTTATTTTAAAAAATCCTCAGGTTCTCAGAATGACACAAGCAAAGGCTTAAGTTTTAAGTCCCCACTTGCATTACTACATAACAATAGAGTTAGCCTGTCCTTCATTGGCTTGTGTCTTAGCAGTGACTTCTCCTCCTTAGTGATGTAGGTCCTCTCTTGGCACCTTCTTCCAAGAGAGGACTGTCTCATCACAGTTGAACACTTGTTGGGGAATAAAACCCTCAGTCAGCATTAGTATTTACTAGAACTGGCGCCTCTCCATGTCTCACCACACCATGTATGCCACTTCTCTTCCTAAATTTTCAAACCACCCCTACTAGCCTTAAAGGCATCATTTGTATCAGCACTCGTTCCAGGGGTGTTTTTCAGGAGGTCAGCATGCAACTGCTTTTGTTTTCTCACAAATGATGGTCTCAGAAATGCTATCACCAGCTAACTTTTTCGTTTACCCAAATCAACAACAGTTTTCCTACCCTTCCATTGTTTGTGGAAGATCTTTTTTCACCTATAGGTTCTTAACAACTTTTCTTTTCGTTTGCTGCATTATTCTTCTTTGACCCCATGGTGGCTTATTTAATCAGAATATTTAGAAAAACAACACAGTAAAACGAGAACGTCTACAGCAGATTTTAGTGGGGTGTGGACTGAGCGACAGGTGCAGGTAAAATGTTTTGGGCAAGCTTGGCATGGGCCGAAAATGGTCGAAGGGTCGTTTGGGTCATCAGTCGGGTTATTTTCAGGGTTCGGGCCACGACAGCTTGGTTCGGGAACTGAGTTTGTGTTCGACAACCGAGACATTTTTTCTCAAACAATATGTTCGAAAACAAAATTGTTCAAGAACGGAGTCGTTCGAGAACCGAGGCATACTGCATATTATTCGATGTTTTGTCATGTTACTTTGGAACCCACGTCATTCATCACGTCATTGTATCATCACATATAAATTAGAGGGCCAATCGTGAATCAGGAATTCACAGTGCGTTAGGTCCGACATGACCAGGTGGTTAAGGCGTTACCCTCGTAATACAAGGGTCGAGGTTTCGAATCCCTGTCACGCCAAACTTGCTCGTCCATTCAGCCGTGGGGCGTTATAATGTTATGGTCAATCCTCACTATTCGTTGGTAAAAGAGTAGCTCAAGAATTGGTGGTGGAACTATCTGCCTTTCTGTAAACGCAATCTTTTCACATGTAACCTGGTACTGAACATAATATACCATCGTTAACAAAATGTGGGCTTGTTGGTTAGGATGCTGAGTTTGCAATCTGCTGGTCATGGATTCGGTGAAAATTACCATCGAACATGTTCGCCTTTTCAGCCATAGTGGCCTAAAATGTGGTGGTCACTTCACACGTCGATCGTCGATAGGTTGGAAATGTGTTGATTGACTATCTGTCTTTTCTTCTGAATTAGTATCACATAGTGCACGTAGCCCTCAAGTAAACTTGGAGCAAAATTAAGCAAATAAAAGTAAAGGGGAGATCAAGTTATTGTTACGTCATATCAAAATTAGCTCTTGGCTAACCTACGAAATAACTGTTACGTCACATTGAAAATTAGCCCTTGACTAAACTACGAAATACTGTTTAAGATTACCTTTAAAGCCTGAATTTTTCCAAGCGAAAAATTATCATTATGTGACATTGAAAATCTGCACTGACTAATCAGTAAATTATTGTGGTCAGAGTGAAAAATTTACTCCCAATACCTAAAATTAACTGTAGGATATTTTGTACTAACAATATATCCAATGTCCTTATTGGTTCGAAGAGTGAGCTATTGATACTGAAGCTTCCAAGCTTTTGAGATACCTTCTAACATACCACACTTTAAATAACTGAAATTATCCAAACTGCAAAGTACCTTCACACACTGCACAACTGAGGACTACAATCTTCCACTCGGATTACGAGTCGAACGCCTAAACACGCTTGACCATGTTGGGCCGTACTGATCATTAATAGACGCGAGTGTCACGCGAGGAAATATTGTTCATTAAATGGTCAGCGAGTTCATCGCTCGTGCAGAAGAGGTTTCTTTCATCAAGAGAAGATTAAGCGGTCTTTGGAGCGGAAACTGTGTGATTCTGCAGATCTCTCTTCTAGTGGCATTACCCGAAAGTCTTTGCGCTTCAGTAGTTGAAAGGCATTTGTTTTCAGATGCACTGTTTATCTGGACGGTCGAGAGCTCCACTGAAGTATGTACTAGCGCTAACCCAGTAAAGGTTCTAATACTCGATGTAAGTGTCTTTGAAGATTGCTTTCAAAAGTCTGAACACTTTTTTTTTTTTAGGTAACACGATGATCGGTAAAGTCCTGATGAAACTGTGTAGAAAGGCGGAAGACTTTCGTAACGTCATTCTCTACACTTGTATGTCCACAACATGCAGCTGCCATCCATTCTATAAAGGCACTCTCCTGTTTTAGACTTTAATGCAGTTGATGCAACGAACCACAAACAGTTTTATTTGCTTACTGTAAAACAGATCTGTTTCTGTTTTGACTCAAAAGAGACGAAGAGGAAACAACCCTTTGATTGTGTTGTTTAGTGTGCGCGGCAGAATGATGCAGCAAGCTATGTTCGATTTCTGTTCTTGAAGATAAGAGAATTTCTTATAGATGGTAGTAAACCTAGTAGTTGAAATCATATGAAACGGATGTTCGAGAGTAACCTCAGAAATATTACAGAACTCTATGTATTCTATGTGAAGAAAGCTTGTCCACCAAAGATACTATTCATCTTAGAAGGCCAACACGAACTTTGGTATGATACCTTCAAACTGGACAATTACAGTTAGGAAGAAGACGACTCCCCTCAGCAGCAGGCTTAATAAGATACGTGAGAAAAGACTCATTCTTTCCATATTAATGTTGGTGAATAGTTCTTGAATGTCCTGGAGGCTGCTGGATGATCGCTTACTTCTAACGCAGCGCCCTCTTCTGGTAGGGAACGTGCAGGATGAACAGCAACTAGATTTGCAAAACATTTTTTTTTTTTTCAGAGGAGTTTGTTTATACTTAACCACAAAGGCTGACAATGGGCTGTCTGTGATCTACGCACTACGAATATCAAAACCCGGTTTCTAGTGCTTTAAATCTACATACATACCGCTGTGCTTATTGTATCTTTTAATCTACAAATATGTAAAATGTGTACCTGATAATATAGACGTTAACATGTGTGTGTGTATATAACCAACAAGGTAAACATGGACTGGCATGCGAATATGGATAACAGGTCTTTCTGTTGCTTAATACGTTCCAGAGTTATGTGTTTGCTAAAACTTCCCTCAACAATCCAGACAATAGAATTATTTATGTGATATTGGACAGTTTCATAGGTGCATTAATACCACGCGTATCACATAACGACATCAGCATGCAAATAGATCATTATTGACAATGCTTTCGGATCACGAAAACTCTTGCAGACTGCGTCAATTGATTTCTTTCTGCGTAATCCTTGATAAATGAGACACGTTAGGTTTCGCAGGAAGCAGTCAACTTTGGTACTTGTTTTGTTTTGAATTTGGCGCAAAGCTGTTCAAGGGCTATCTACGCTAGCCGTCCCTAACTTAGAAGCGTAAGACTAGAGGGAAGGCAGTTAGTCATTACCACCCACCGCCAACTCTTGGGTTACTCTTTTAACAACGAATAGTAGGATTGACCGTAACATTATAACGCCCCACGGCTGAAAGGGCGAGCATGTTTGGTGCGACGGGGACTTTGGTACTTTAGACAATGATGTCAGAAACAAGGATGCCTGATTATCTAGTTGACAATAATGCTGTTAGGTGGCGTCTTGTGTGAAAAGTAGAGGTATTAAAAAGTTTAAAGTATATTTTGTTTTTCGGTGCATTAGAAGCTAATGAGTTGTTCTTTGTTATGGTTAGGTACTGAAAACTCGAAACAGTAACAATAAACAGCTCAAAGAAAAAACTAAATTTCTTGAATAAAAGCTTATATTACTATAATATACAAGAACTGCTTCCGAAAAACACTGAAACTAGTGATTCTGAAGAAAGATTTACAATACTATTATATACCGGAACTGCTTACCAAAAAACTGAATCTAGTAATACTGAAGAAAATTTTGCATTACTATTATACACTAGAACTGCTTACCAAAAACACTGAAGTTTGTGACTCGGTACAAAGATTTGTAATAGTATTATATACAAGAACTGCTTACCAAAAAACACTGAAGTTAGCGACTCGGTACAAAGATTTGTAATAGTATTATATACCAGAACTGCTTACCAAAACACTGAGTTAGCGACTCGGTACAAAAGATTTGTAATAGTATTATATACCAGAACTGCTTACCAAAAACACTGAAGTTAGCGACTCGGTACAAAGATTTGTAATAGTATTATATACCAGAACTGCTTTTACCAAAAAACACTGAAGTTAGCGACTCGGTACAAAGATTTGTAATAGTATTATATACCAGAACTGCTTACCAAAAAACACTGAAGTTAGCGACTCGGTACAAAGATTTGTAATAGTATTATATACCAGAACTGCTTACCAAAAACACTGAAGTTATTGACTCTGTACAAAGATTTGTGTAATAGTATTATATACCAGAACTGCTTACCAAAAGAACACTGAATTAGTGACTCTCTGGTACAAAGATTTGTAATAGTATTATATACCAGAACTGCTTACCAAAAACTGAGTTAGCGACTCGGTACAAAGATTTGTAATAGTATTATATACCAGAACTGCTTACCAAAAACACTCCGAAGTTAGCGACTCGGTACAAAGATTTGTAATAGTATTATATACCAGAACTGCTTATACAAAAACACTGTTAGCGACTCGGTACAAAGATTTGTAATAGTATTATATACCAGAACTGCTTTACAAAAAACACTGAAGTTAGCGACTCGGTACAAAGATTTGTAATAGTATTATATACCCAGAACTGCTTACCAAAACACTGAAGTTAGCGACTCGGTAAAAGATTTGTAATAGTATTATATACCAGAACTGCTTACCAAAAAAACACTGAATCTAGTAATACTGAACAGAAGTTTACATTATTGTAATATACATGAACTGTTTACCAAAAAACACTAAATCTAGCGACTGTGAATAAAGGTTATATATAGGAACTGGTTATTTAAAATACCGAGCTTAGCTGACTCTGAACAATGATTTATATACAGATCTGCCTAAACCAAAAAACACGTAATCTAGTAATACTGTTACAAAAGTTTACACTGCTGTTATTTATAAGAATTGCTACTATTATACAGAAGAACTGCTTACCTGAAACGGTGACTCTATCGACTCTGAATAAAAGTTTAGTGTTATACATAAGAACTGCTTCTATTATATACATATATATATATATTATACTATAGTAGTCACTGGTTCTAGTAACATAGATTTACAATACTATTATGTGCAAGAACTGATTACCAAAAAATACCGAATGTAGTAATACTGAACAAAGAATTTCTACTACTATTATATAGATCTGCTTACCAAAAACACGTAATTTAGTAATACTGAACATTAGCTTCTACACTGATGTTATATAGAACAATTGCTACTATTATATACAAGATCTGTTTACTAAGAACACTGAATCTAACGACTCTGAACAAAGATTTACCTTATTGCTATCGTGATATGTATTACGACAACGCAAAAAATGACGTAGACTTTCTTCTCTATAGGTTCTCCAGAAAAGTAGGAAGAGCTACCTGGCATAATCACTCTGTCTCTGGTCTAAATGACGCTTTTCAGCTAACCAGAGCGTCCTAAAACATGTGAATATGTAAAAACTAAGATTTTTATTTTCGTTCTTTATCATTTTTTTACAGGCCTAGTGTTAATTAACAGTAACTATAATTTTATCATTATTTTACAGAGTAAAATAATCTTTATACACGATGTTTGATTAAATATTTGATAATTACCCTGTGCAAAATTTATAAAGCTTTAGAATACATTCTATTAAGCTTCAGTAACGCACGTACGTCATATTATGAAAAAAGTATACAAACCTGTATTTGGAACAAAATTGTCTCTAAATAAAACCAAAAGCTATGTAGGGACTGGCTACTGAACTTGAGAAAAGGAAGGAAGAGATGGAAATGAACTTATCACTTTATGTGGTTATTGGTTACAAAACTGTCTCGACTTTACGTGTAGAACAAAATCCCAACATTACTGACTTCCTCACTGGCAAAACAAATAGAACCAGAATATTCAGTCGTGAAATGTTACTATATTGTAAAATAGTAATCTAAAGTAATTTAAACTAGTAATTTTAAAGTAATAATCTGAAGAAAATATATACTGATTAAACTGAGAGATTCTATTCAAGTTCAATGTTTTCGAAGGGTAATGTATGGTGAACTACAATATTGACTAACGTTACAAGGTGACTGGTAAGTTCCACTATTCACTTGGTAAAGAGTAGTCTAGAGTTGGCGGTAGGTGGTGTTAGCTCTCTGCCTTCTCTTTAGTCTATCACTTACTAGTTCGGGACGTCTAGCGCAGATAGTCCTCGCACGAAATTCAATAAACAGATTAACACCCAGCTATCTGCGCTAGCCAACCTTGGGCTACTCCTTTACCAACGAAGAGTCACATTATAATGTCTCCACGACTAAAAAAGGGCAAGCATGTTTGGTGTTACAGGAATTTTGAAACACACGACCCCTCAGATTACCACTCGAGCGCTTCTATCCACGTGGCGTGTCGGGCCACTAACAAAGGATTGGACAGTCTTAAAGCAAGGTCTAAATAATAAGCCTTTCATTTATTTTTTTAAGTGTAGAAAGCACGCTGTCTAAATAACGTGTACATATTTTTTCGTGTGTTTTGAAGGTCAATGACGACACTGCATCAATTTTTTTATCCAGCAAAACTCCGAAAGGAAACTCTAAAGAAAAGTGATTATACATTTGTACAAGATAAGTTTGTTCAGTGAACGTGATGACCTACATGAACTATACTTGAAGGTTATAACGCAAGAGGGTGTACGTTAAATATATATATAATTTCAGGTTTGATCAAGCGCGAGCTTCAGAATTCCACTTGTTTGTTGTGAATTTTGGCTAAAAAATGTCCGTAGTTGTAAATTGAAAAGTGTGGTCTGCTTAGAATTTCACGCAAAGGTACACGAGGGCTATCTGCGTTAGCCGTCCATAATTTAACAGTGTAAGACTAGAGGCAGCTAGTCACTCACCAACCGCCAACTCTTGGGCTACTCTTTTACCAACGAATAGTGGGATGGACATGACATCATAACACCCCAGTTTATGAGGGCCAGCATGTTAGGTGTGACGGGGATTCGAACCCGCGACCCTCAAATTACGAGTCGAATGCCTTAATCTCATTGCCATGCTGGGCCCTTTTGAACATTAAATCGTTAATAATTTCATTGAGATAACAGCGCTATCTCGAAACAGAGAAATCAACTAATAAACTAGGTGTTGGTTTTATACCCCAAGTTTATAGAATATTTTTTAAGTAAGAAAGACTTTACAGTTTAGATTGTTCTTTCGTCTCGCAGATGATTTTGTGAAAACATTTTTTCTGTATTAATCAGAAGATGAAATAGATTAACGAGTGAACCTTGCGAAGCTGCATCGTCCTCAATATCTCGTACGAAATGAAGTCAACAAAAATTGTTAGCTTTTAGCAAAAGGGTTTATCTGAAACCCATGAAAACAAATGGGATGACTAGCTGTCTTTTCTAAACGATTTATTTTTGCATCTTGTCCAAATCAAAGTTTCGTTCCATCTTACAGTGACATATATATATATATATTCACATATTGGTGAGCACTCATTCTAGTGTGATATTGATATATATATATAAATATATCCACATATGAGTGAGCACTCATTCTAGTGTGATATTGATATATATATATATATATGCACATAATGGGTGAGCACTCACATTTCTAGTGATATTGATATATATATATATCCACATATGGGTGAGCACTCATTCTAGTGTGATATTGATATATATATATATCCACATGTATGGGTGAGCACTCTTCATTCTAGTGTGATATTGATATATATATATATATATCCACATATGGGTGAGCACTCATTCTAGTGTAGTGATATTGATATATATATATCCACATGGGTGAGCACTCATTCTAGTGTGTGCAATTGATATATATATATATATATATATCCACATATGGTGAGTCATTCTCATTCTAAGTGATATTGATATATATATATATATATATCCACATATGGGTGAGCACTCATTCTAGTGTGGTATTGATTTTCATACAAAGAAACTGAATTATAGATCATTTTGTTATTCTATACGTAGCCACAGAACTGACATTACTTTACTTATGCGAGAATTATAAAAGTCTCTTAATTTGGCAACTAATTTACTGGATTTACGTCACCATCAAAACGATTTCGAGATACGTTCTCTATTAATTCAATCTAAATATTGTCATATCGTGAACAGGTAGAAATACATTCTAAACTTTCTTTTCGCGAGATGCAATAGTTAAAAAAATGCATTTTACGTATATTCCGTTGTAGACATAGTAGATGCAGCGTAATATTAAATTTTATGCGAGGAATGTTATTAAAAACAAACACTTTCCGTTTTAATACAGTTTTACGTCGGTTGATAAGATTGGTTGTCCGTGGGAAACTGTCGCTGTCAAAATTATGCCGTGAAAACAAAATCAGGTTGAGTAAAAATAACGAAAATTAGATCTTCACTTCATTTGTATTTAGTAGGTTGTTTCACATGCTCGTTATGCAGACACTGTTGGAATGTCATGTAATAATGGAATTAGACACTGACACTGTTGGAATGTCATGTAGTAATGGAATTAGACACTGACACTGTTTGGATGTCATGTAGTAATGGAATTAGACACTGACACTGTTTGGATGTCATGTAGTAATGGAATTAGACACTGACACTGTTGAGATGTCATGTAGTAATGGATTCAGACACTTAAACTGTTGGGATGTCATGTAGTAATGGAATTAGACACTGACACTGTTTGGATGTCATGTAGTAATGGAATTCAGACACTTACACTGTTTGGATGTCATGTAGTAATGGAATTAGACACTGACACTGTTGAGATGTCATGTAGTAATGGAATTAGACACACTGACACTGTTGGGATGTCATGTAGTAATGGAATCAGACACCGACACTGTTGAGATGTCATGTAGTAATGGAATTAGACACCGACACTGTTGGGATGTCATGTAGTAATGGAATCAGACACTGACACTGTTGAGATGTCATGTAGTAATGGAATTAGACACCGACACTGTTGGGATGTCATGTAGTAATGGAATTGGACACCGACACCGTTGGAATGTCATGTGTAGTAATGGAATTAGACACTGGCACTGTTTGGATGTCATGTCATGTAGTAATGGAATTAGACACTGACACTGTTGAGATGTCATGCAGTAATGGAATTAGACACTGTTGGGATGTCATGTAGTAAAGGAATTAGATACCGACACTGTTGAGATGTCATGTAGTATTGGAATTAGACACTGACACTGTTGGAATGTCATGTAGTATTGGAATTAGACACTGACACTGTTGGGATGTCATGTAGTAATGGAATTAGACACTGACACTGTTGGGATGTCATGTAGTAATGGAATTAGACACTGACACTGTTGGGATGTCATGTAGTAATGGAATTAGACACTGATTTAAATGAAATTTGGCAAAAATACCTTAAAAGACATAATATTATAATTTTCGCTAAAACTAACTTATTTACTGAAAACAATTCTACTAGGTTATATTATGACATTGTAATATCAGGTTAAATGGTAAGACACATTTAAGTCCAGTTTCTATTAACATAACGTTTTAGGACCTATTGATCTATCTCGGCTGTTCCATCCTTTAAACTAAAATTACAGTAATTAAAAACAAAACTTAATAAAACCAGCCATTATCACGCTTTTTCTGAAACCCGCTTACCCTTGCAGCCTGTACAACACCAGAAGGTTACTCATTCCAAAGGTCAACCAACCTATTGGAGAAATGAAACTCTTTAGCTGAAGGTGACTCCTACACTGTCAAAATCTTTATTTATGTCCCTTAGTCCTAATATTCTTGTGGTCAAGTATGAAAATAGATGAATCATCAGTACTATTAATTCCCTTTACAATAGTTTCTCATTGACCCAGTGGTATGAGCAAAAATAGCCCATTGTGCAGCCTTGTGCTTAACTTCAAACAAACAAACGATTTACAATCTTAAGCACCTCAGTCAGATTTCTCACCCCCAACTCTTCTTTTTTCAAGAGAAAAAAAATTGAGAGGTTTCATCCCCTCCTCATCCTAGGCGCCATTTTAGTAAACCCTTCTTTGAACCCTTTCCAACAGTTCAGGTTAGAAAAAGACATACAAGTGTGTTCTTTACTCTGAAGCTACGCATGTATATGAAACTTTACATATATTATTGGACAGTTAAGTTTGAAGCATATACCGGTATATGTGGAAAACTTCCTTCCCATTATCGAGTACCGGACGTAATCTAGTGGCTAATGTAACAGGATATGTGAGAGATGATACAAAACTTGAAATAACTAAGTGTCGCTGAAACAAGCCACCCACTTTCGGCGTTACAAAAGTAGCAGTCAGTCTTAATATGTTTTTAAGAGTGGCCGTGTAGGCGGTAAGCGTTGCTGGCTGGTTAACTTACCTATGATCAGTATTTCCAAATAACGGACGACTGTGTGTGAACCTTGAGTCTCTGGTTTGTTCTTTTAACTGCAAATCTCATAAGATGCCGTTTAGAATGAAAACAATAAAGAAATAAATTTTATGACTTGTATGAAATTAACGCATTTGAAACAGATGTTTCGCGTTTTCGTATCTAATATTTAGAACCAGCTCAATGTTGTTGTTGTTTTCTTTTTTTAAGTTTCGTGAATTTATTTTTGTCTGTGCTCTAAAGATAACATGGTAAGAAGAAACGTGGGTTTTTTTTCTAAAGATTAACAAAAGTAGGTTAAACAACTTAGACATTCGCTCATTCAAATATTTATATTTGTAAGAAGCAATTTGCTATCAAAAATTGTAACACTTAGTAGTGCTGACGCCATAGTTCGGGTAAAATAAGTTGTTGTGCTGTTGTAGTCCTTCATTATTCCAGCTGCCCATATCCTCAGTAATGATTGACAGTCCAAATAACCAAAAGGTAGCATTGCAAAGTAGCCTATTGATCCAATAGCGTCGATGGTTTAAAAATGTCATCCTCCTATAAGAACTGGTAGCGCACATCCGCACATTGAATTGATAATGTTTCACATGAAAAAAAGATCATTCCTAACACATGGACTGAAAAAACTTACAGGGGAAAATGGGTGTGGCTATAGTTTATACTTTGCGTTATTCAGCTAACGAAAAGATGGGCAATGGGCTATCTGCATCTTTGTTCATCATTGGAATCGAACCTCAGATTTTGACATATAAAGGCAGTAAGCTTACCGTTGACTCACAGAGGGGACTGTAGTTGTCACATAGGACAATATACTTTTTTTTTATACTAGTCCCTAGCTAACTTATATCAATTGTGCTGATCGATAATGTGCTGCCACCTACAGGGACTCTTAGCATAGATTATATATGTTTGCAAGAGCTAGTATTCGAACCTGGGTAATAACATTATTGTTAATACTTAAATTACATGTATTGATCTTTCGCATATTTTTTTTTCGTAAAGGTAGGATTATAAAACAATGTCAACACTTTTCCTTAGTTGACAAAAATTCTAATTTCCTTCTAGAATTTTCAAGAACGAAATGACATTAAAATAGTGTGGATATCATGATCATTATTTAGTTTCACAACTTCTTATCTTGAATGTCATAAGATTGGTAATTATTCTGTTAAATGCAAACAGTCGACGTTTCGGTCAAAATCAAAGTGCGACATAATTTAAAACTTTATGTATAAAGTATGTTTCATTAGCCATGTTCACAAGATTGTTTGTAGACTTGAATTGATCCCCGCTAATAAATTTCCCTTAGGAAATAACTTTCAATTACACACGTTCTAAGCTATTACTTTAGCACAGTGTAGAGATGCTTAACTTCTCTGAGCAGCAGCTTCCAATGTTCTCCATTTGTCTAAATTTCAGCAATTAATACTCAGAGAAACGATAAAAGTTCACGTTCCTGTCAGCGCCAAGACGTGTTTGAAGTTAATAACAACATAGTGGTTTCGAAACAGTATCGTTTCGGAGCTCAGGGTAAGAAAATATATAACAGGTTTTGTTAAAGCGATAATTTTTTTTTCTTTGTATTATCGTATACCAAATGTTATGTCCGGGATCTATACATTTTCAAGTTGTGGAAAATGTCATAGAGTCGTTTTTTCAGACGCACGAACAGCGAAACGGACAGACTGACTAACATGAAAACAAAGGAAAAGAAGTCGATAGAGGAACAAAAAATAAACAGACGGAAATTACTTGAGGTAGAAAGCAGATAAACAGACAGGTAAATAAGAAATAAAGAGACGAATAAAGAGATAGACTTACTATATTTACAACTACACAAACATACAGACAGGTTGCTATCGGTGATAGAGAGACAAATAAACAAAAAATTAATATCATATGTTAGAATAGATAACAACAATTTATGAGCATAAATAAAAGTTTGATTGTTAGTAGAATATATTATATAATATATTATATTCACCGCTGTGTAAAATTATTGGTAAAAAATTATATATTTTTAATCTTTCATTTTATGACGTTAATCACATTTTAACACTTTTTAACACTTATTAATTCTAGCTCTGAGAATATTGGTTGACTTTCCGAACTAAGTCGTTTCGCCGATAATTTCTAACAAAAGTCGAGATTATCACTGGACTTTCAAGCAAAAGTTTTGGAACAAGAGAGTATTTTGTCATTTTTTCCATTTTATGGGACCATTTCTAATACGTCATTACAGAATGTAAATATTAACACTATGGTAATGCTTCACTGACCCCATCGGTAAGTCTACGGATTTACAACGCTAAAATCAGGGGTTCGATTCCCTTCGGTGGGCTCAGCCTGATGTGGCTTTGCTATAAAAAAAAAAAACACACTCACTGACCCTTGTTGACAAGTGAACGAACCAGGGTGAGAATATTTATTATTATTTATAATTACCATACACTTGTGTCAAGTACATGTCATAAGGGCTCTGCTTGAACGAATATACTCATCATATTTAGGGTCTGAAATAACTGTCATGGTACCACATGCAGTGTCTTAACTATATAGTTTTGTTGTCATGCCACGGCCCAATAAGCGTACAGTTTACATTAAAAGTTTTAGTTACGTGATGCTGGTTGGACTATCCAACAAATTGCTTCAGACTTGAAATGCTCCCCAAACACTGTCAAGTACACCCTCGATCATGAGACCCAGACAAGTAAATTCGAAAATAGAAAATGAAGAGGTATAACACCTAAACTTAATAATATTGATGTTAAGTATCTTTGTTCAGGACAAAAGGAAGACTGCCACTGATCTCAAGCATGAAATAAACAACCACTTACCAAGTGACATAAAAGTGTCCAGATCTACAGTATAAAGAATACTTGAAGAGAATGGAACATTTGGTTGTGAGCAGTTAAATTAAAATATTTATTTTGATATCCAAATATCGTCAAGAGACTGAAATTTGATAAAAATTACAAAACCTGGACTGTTAAGTATTGAAAAAGGGTGTTACCGACGGTTGAATTGAAGTCCGAAATAGTTGGTTCAAAGTTTACGTTGTACATCCGACAGAAGAAAGGTGAAATACTTACTTCAATGCATAGCACCTAACATGAAGCAGGAGGGAGGCAGCATGATGGCTTCGGGGTGTTTTTTCCAAAGGCGACAGGAGGTATATACAAAATAAATGAAATAATGGGCCTTCGCAAGTACCATCAGATACTGTTCCGTCATGGTTTGCTTATTACTGGTAACATATTATAATATTAAGAAGATAATGACCCCAAACAGGTATCCAACCTATACAGAAGATATTTAATTAAAAACGAAGCTGCTGGGGCCATTCAAATGATGCCATGGTCCCTACAGAACACCAATCGCAGATCTGGGATTTGATAGATTAAAAACTTAACAAATTCAAACTTACTTCCATAAAAAAACTTTATTGGAACGTATTAGAAACATTTGAAGTCAAATTCTAAAGGACACTTTGATTAAATATGTTACAAAAAATGCCTGGACCCAGTAAACCAATATATTAAATCTGGTGAAGGTCTATCTACAGGAACAAAGTAACAGTAACACAAGGAGAAACTACCATAAAACATGCAACACGTAAAACTGAACATGTATATGTGCATGGACCTTATAAGACTCTTTACCATAATTGTTGAAATTGTCCAATAGGTTTTGTAAGGACTGTATTTCTTCATAGACCCAATGAACCGATAAACTAAATTTGGTGAATTCTAATTGTTTCCTTAGTCCTAACACATTTTACGGTACCATTTGTTTCTTTCAATCAGTGTTCTATAGGATGTCTGTTCTAAAATAAGCTGCACAAATCCTCGTGAAAGATTTAGATTTAAGTTTTGTAGAAGCGCATTATTTATCTTATGATAAGACTCCTTCAGTGGCTTAGCGACAAGCCTGCAGGATTATGCCGCTAGAAATGGAATTCAAACATCCGTGGTAGGCAAAGCACACATAGCTAGTTTTTGTACCATTGTGCTTCGTAACCACTAACTATTTAACTTATCACAAAGTTATTATTTTGATTTCTCTGGGTAGTTTCAGAGCTTTGATTTTTGAGCCTCACAATGTTCATACTACCAAAACACGTTTAATCTTGTTTGCAAATGAATACTTTGAAATGATTTGTTTTACCCATAAATTTCCGTTACCTCTCATTACTTAACAAATGAAATATAAATGTTGCCACCAGGTTAATCACACAGTTTTAAAGAACGATATACGTACGTTAATGAAATGACATTAAGTGATACGTGACGCCATAGGCTTCATCTTTAGCATGTATGTTTGATTCTCAGTGAATTTTCGACCATTTGATAGTCCAACGTCACCGTTAGCTGATGTATGGCCATAGGTCTACGTGAGAGCCTTATTAAGGGTTTGATTTGTTTAGAATTTCCCACAAAGCTGTTTCAAATTTAGCAGTGATAGACTAGATCGAAGTCAGCCAGACAACATCACCACTGTAAAACTCTTGGGCTACTCTTTAACCAACTAATAATGGGATTAATTGACACTTTATGATGCCCCTCACGATTTCCTGTTCAAGAAAAGTGTTATTATAGAGAGATTGTTAAAGGATACAAAACAAAATAGCACAATACTTCAACAATAAAACTAGTGTTCCTCAGTGAACTGGAAATCTCGTAAAGAGCTTTGGCATTTAGAGAGCAATGGGGTGCGAAAACACAACTCTGACTACTCCGTAACACAACCTTCATCCGAAAAATTAAGACTTTGATTACGAAGAAAAGCCTTTCAATGCGAAAAAAATCGTTGCGGTATAGTTGAACGTGCAGTCATAGCCAAAATGTTTGGCTATTTTGTAACAAATAAGGTCATTGCTATTAAGTTGGAATACAAATACACTTAGCGTTATCAAACTGGGAAATCCATGTTATATTAAACATCTACACATGTTGTTTGTGTAATGAAAGATTTCATAGAGCAGCAAAAATTTTATCAACGCCTGTAAAAAATGTGTAATTCAGCCTTTCACGTATCGAAGCAAAAACTTACATAATGTGTATATAATGATAAAATATAATATCAAATTATTATAAATAACGTCTGTAACCTTACATCAGTTCGTATTATACATTCAGTATTTGGTTTGTTCTTCTCGTATTCTAATAACCTCTGCAAGGCCACGTGGCATGCTGTCAATAAGGTTATTGATGTAATCTACCTTGATTTCGTGTCAATTTTCTACTAGAAGGTGTTGCAACTCAGCTGCATTAGCTGCTTTAACGTCAGGGTAGCAATTTCTAGCTTGGTTTTGCCCAACAGTTCTCAATGGGACAACAATGTGGAAACTTTGCTGGCCATGGCAATTTTTTAATGTTCTCCTAGTCGGGATATTTCTTTAAAATACATGCACTGTTGGTTGTGGAATTGTTATCATGGAACACGAAGTTATTGCCAAACCCTATCCTAGCATGTAGCAGAAATATCGTCTACATATAATGCCTCAAGGCGCCACTGACGTTTCCCTGAAGGATACGAAGAGCAATTTTCCACCATGATAAATAGCTGCCTAAACATTTAGTGCACCACCTCCTGCGTGTTCTCATGTAGAAAGACAATTTTTTTCCATGCAAACGAAGAACACAAATCCTATCATCAGTTTTAACAAGCTTGAAACAGGAATCATCTAAAAAAATGACACGTTACCAGTTTCCTAACTTTAGGTTGGCATCCTGTCTTGAACAAGTAACATTGTGACAATGGTGAATTCTGGTTAATATCAATGAAAACGTGGTAATTTCTTCCAGTACTTATGAGAATGCCATATTGTTTTCTAGCAATATATCTTGTTTGATACGAATTACAGACAGTCCAATAATTTGATGCCCAATAACACTTATTGCACGTGACGAGGCATAATTGTATACCAAGTACAAAGAAATTGCATGAACAAAACGTGATCTGTTTCTAAAGATATTACACCAAAAGTACACCCATTTATACAAAACCGGTGTGTATGTATGTCTTTTGACAAACTGATTATCAAAACAACTTAAACAGACCAGAATCGAAACAAATACTCAATTAGTGATGTTGAGAAAACTCACTTGTAGAGAAAAATATTTATGTAAAAACGGCTCGTTTGGGTTGAGAAAATATTTTACGTAGAGGAGCGAACAACATTTCGACCTTCTTCGGTCATCGTCAGGTTCACAAAGAAAGAAAGAGGTAACTATATACCTTTATACCTATATTAAAAATGATATAATAAATAATATAAAATTGTATGTTCAAACATCTAACACTGCCCTCTACATTCCGACACTCAGTTACACAACCCCATTCAAATATGTGGTCAGCTTTAAACATCTAACACTGCCCTCTACATTCCGACACTCAGTTACACAACCCCTTTCAAATATATGGTCAGCTTTAAACATCTAACACTGCCCTCTACATTCCGACACTCAGTTACACAACCCCTTTTAAATATGTGGTCAGCTTTAAACATCTAACACTGCCCTCTACATTCCGACACTCAGTTACACAACCTATTTCAAATATGTGGTCAGCTTTAAACATCTAACACTGCCCTCTACATTCCGACACTCAGTTACACAACCCCTTTTAAATATGTGGTCAGCTTCCGGTCAGTTACCTCTTTTTTTTCTTTGTGAACCTGACAATGACCGAAGAAGGTCGAAACGTTGTTCGTTCCTCTACGTAAAATATTTTCTCAACCGTTAGAACAAATACTTGTTTTCCGATTATATACTGTCCACTCTGTTATTACTCGGGCACTTACTCAATACCTACTCCACTTATGTAACAGTAATACTTAACAGTATGCAAACATTTGGGCCAAGATGGTATTCTGTGATGCTATTAACGATATACTAAACACGGATTTTAGAGCTTCTAGTTGCATCTCAGAATCAAAGGTTGTTCTCACGAGAAATATGAACAAGAAAACTTTATCCAGAACAATCCACATGCTTCTCAGTTTCCATTATCTCGCTCCAGTGAATTTCTGTGCATTTTGTCTGTTTAAAAGATTCCTGATCTTCGCGACGATCTGTGAAAATGTTTGTGTACTAGCTTTCGGGGCCCGGCATGGCCAAGCGTGTAAAGGCGTGCGACTCGTAATCTGAGGGTCACGGGTTCGCGCCCGCGTCGCGCTAAACATGCTCGCCCTCCCAGCCGTGGGGGCGTTATAATGTGACGGTCAATCCCACTATTCGTTGGTAAAAGAGTAGCCCAAGAGTTGGCGGTGGGTGGTGATGACTAGCTGCCTTCCCTCTAGTCTTACACTGCTAAATTAGGGACGGCTAGCACAGATAGCCCTCGAGTAGCTTTGTGCGAAATTCCAAAACAAACAAACAAACTAGCTTTCGGGCGAAACTACCTCAAGAGTAACTGTGCACAGCCGTTCCTAATTTTGAGCTAATGGACCAGAGGGAAGGTAGGTAGCTAGTCGACAACGCTCATCACCAATTCTTGGGCTACTCTTTTCTGACCTAATAATTTGACCATCGTTATTAACACAACTCTCACGGACTCTCGGGTTCACAGTTCAAGCACGCTAACCATTGAGACACCTTCGAACCTTTTTCAAGATGGTGTGGTCTAACATCAACTTTACCTTCCTTCGAGGAAGCTTTTTCAATAAAAACTCTGCTGTTGGACAAATGTACCTATAGTAATGGTCATTGGATTACAAAGTAGTGACAACAGAAAAACAAACAAGCTTCAAAGGGCACAGCAAAACCTGAAATAAGGTCTTTTTTATAAAGTGAGTTAAGGAAAACGATTAAACAGGTAAATAAATACATAAAAAACTTACACATATCTACATAATTATGCAGATGGATGGTCTTACTTAACCAGTTTTACCTCTGATCCATTTATTCTATAAATATTTATATGTGAGAGTGTATAGCGCTGTCACTGACAATCGAGTGTACATCTGATTGTAATCTTACGAGACGTTCACTTAAGCTCAAGTTATTTATTGAATATTACAATACCTAATACAATTTGGTTAGAATGTTTGACTACGTAATCAATCTGGGGACGAGCTCGTGCTGGAATAAGGAACTAATGGCTCAAATTAGTGACCTTCAGAATTACACAAAGTTATCTTTAAGATTCGATCTCAACAAGGTTAAAATTAAACACTTAAGTTACTTTGTTAAACGTAACAGCCACAGCTAACCTGTAAATTATTTTTACTGTGTGATAACCCATTTTCTCCAACTCAGTGATCCAGGATATTATTTCTAAATATTGATTACTGTTATTCTGCACCAGTATTTCTAACATATTATGGACTCTGTCAAGAAATAAGTCACCCTCATCTTCTCTCCAGATTGTTGAAGTCTGGAAGCATCATTGGTTTAATCTTCCATAGTTTACTTATAATACTTCACATTCGATTTCCTTTTTTTTTCGCCCCCAAGTGGCACAGTGACATATCTTCATACTTACAATACGAGAAACCAGGTTTTGATATTCGTGGTGGACAATGTCTATATGTGTGTGTGTGTATGTTTTCTTATAGCGAAGCCACAGCAGGCTATCTGCTGTGTCCACCAAGAAGTTTGTTTGTTTGTTTTGAATTTCGCGCAAAGCTACTCGAGGGCTGTCTGCGCTAGCCGTCCTTAATTAGCAGTGTAAGACTAGTGGGAAGGCAATCTAGTTATCACCACCCACCGCCAATTCTTGGGCTACTTTTTTATCAACGAATAGTGTGATTGACTATTATGTTAACAGATCAAATCTAATCTAAGGGTTAGCATGTTTGGTTGGGCGCGGATTCGAACTCGCACTTCTGATATTGTGAGTCAAGTGCTTAACAATCTGGTCATGCTGGGCTAGTTGTTACAGATAGTCCTTGTTTAGTTTTGGTCAAATTACAAATCAAACTTTTTTTTTTTTAGTCCTCAAAGCATTATTACCCTTTACTTCAGTGTAGGACCACTTAGCTTATCTGTATATCATGTTAAACATTACGATTTCAAATAGCCTGAAACTGAGTTAAACTGTAATTTAAATTTAGATTAATTAAATATCGCTATGTATCAAATTTGTGATATTTGTCAACAGCATTGATGCAAAATACAAATATATTTTACTATACAAACAACATTACAATTGTTTATAATGGTTGCTACAAAGAATTTATGAATAATAATTCATATGCAAAAGTTGATCAAACTTACAAATATTGTTGAGTTTTTATCCAATTTGGAACTTCCTTGATATCTTATTGACAACAAGCGAATTAATTTTGAGTTGATATAGGTACAATTCATTTAACAGAGATCTAGCTCGCTCTTCACTGATGACACGTGAGTTTTCCACAGCTGAAATTACATAATGTCTCGGTAGAAATGCTAACGTTCGAAATTAAATGGTTTGTAATGTTCGAAATGCTGGACAAATATCTGTAGTTTACCGATTAATAAGCGTTTATCACAGTTATGGCTCTCACGGTTTATGGTATATCAATTGTAGCAAACCAACAATATATTATGTATTCTGTCTCTTCGCGCGTTGCGTTGGTTATTTTTTATAAAAGTTAGGCGAGGTTCTAGAAATTTCAGCTGAGGCTACAATACTGGCTTTTACATACATTTATGCATTGTTGATTCTTACTCTCGAGAATCGTCTAAACGTTTAGTGAATTGGCGGGAATTTCGCAATACAGATTTAACAGTATAAGGTATATGAATTTCTATATATATATATATTAGTTTATTGTAAACTAAAACACACCGAGACAAAAATAAATTTAAAAATAATAAAAAACGTTGCACTCTTTAAAAAGATCCCAGGGTACAAGTTATAATGTGGGATATAAATTGTATCCTAGTATCCGACCACCGCTCATTTATTACAATACTTAATACAATTTGGTTAGAATGGTTGAAGACGAAATCATTCTGGACAATGTATATGTATGTGTGTGTGTGTGTGTTTTATAGTGAAGCCACAACAGGCTATCTATGTGTCCACCAAGAGGAATCGAGCCCTGATTTTAGCGAGGGGCTGGTGGACAGAGAACAGATCGTCAAGTGACTATTATGCTCTAAAGAAGCCTTTATATGCAGCAAGGTGTACATCCGCATAAAATAGTGCCAAGTTGTTAAATGACCTTATTCATGATTAAAAGCTGGATTTTGTTTACTTAACTTTATCAGTATTAATTTTCCCTAAAATATATATATACACATATATATAATAGTAAATCCGTTGTGGTCAAGATGCTTGGTTCTTTATAAGCTTTTATTGGTCGACACATCTCATCCGTTCAACTGCATTAAGAAGCCAAACAACATAAATTATTCGTTAGATTCACTCTATGTAATCAACAGGTTATAGGCCACCAAAGGTCAGCTACAAAATGAATTTGAAAATACTGTTATTTTTTTCCACAGAGCGAAAGGTTATCTCAGGCAAAGATAACAATAAGTTCGTGTGGACTACCCATACTATTATACAGGGTGTCCGAGAAGTCCAGAACCATAGAATGTGTTTTACCAGCTGTTCTTGTAGATGGAACAAAGTTTGAAGACGGTACCTCCATTCTCCTTGAAACTATGCCAGCATATTTGTGTCAACTGTCTAATAACCGGAGCGAATTCCTTGTTACAGATGTTCAGTGCACGTGACTTTCTCTTTGTCCACATGTGTTTTAACCAATCACCAGGAAAAGAAGTTCATATGAATCAAGTTCGGAAATCTTAGGTTCTTTTCCTGGAAACCACGTTCTTGCCAACTATTTCACCACGTTTGCCAACTATTTCACTCGGAAGGTGTCATTTGCGTATCTTAAGAAAAGGGCCCAGCATGGCCAGGTGGGTTAAGGCGTTCGACCTGTAATCTGAGGATCGCGGGTTCGAATCCCTGTCGCACCAAACATGCTCGCCCTTTCAGCTGTGGGGGCGTTATAAAGTCACGGTGAATCCCACTATTTGTTGGTAAAAGAGTTGGCGGTTGGTAGTGATGACTAGCTGCCTACCCTCTAGCCTTACACTGCTAAATTAGGGACGGCTAGTGCAGCTAGCCTTCGTGTAGCTTTGCGCGAAATTCAAAAACAAATAAACCTCCCAAAAAAAAACAGCAAAACAAAAAACGAACAACAAACACGGATTTGTTTAACGTAATAATAATATGGATTCAGACATTTATCAAGTTCTTAGAGTGAAAAGAAACGGATATTGATCTGATTGTTGATTTTAAATAGTTAACGAATTATAAGTCATTGTTTGGCATTACACAAAATTGCATTCTAAAATAAGTTCAACTCCTTATGTGGGTTGATTCTTTAACTTAAGTCTCATCTTAAAGAAAAAATTATAAGGCCATTTAAGGTCAAAGTAGGTATTCATTCGTAGTGAAGAAAAGTGCTAGTTCGGGACAGGTGTGGGCATAAGGTTTCATTGTTTTTGTTTATCGAATTTCGCACACAATTACTTAAGTTAAGGGTTGTCTGCGCTAACCGTCTGTTGTTTTGAAGCGATAAATGAGGGGGAATGCACCTGATGAAACCACTTGCCGCAATCTTATTGGATACTCGAGGCGAATATCGGAATTTGATCATTACTCTTATAACGAACCTAAAGCCTCAAAGTACGAAGCACTACTTTTTTGTTTATCAATTTTTGGCGTTAGTTGGCTAACTTTTCATCAACTAAGGTTTTGGTGTCTGCTTTATACCATCTGCAGTCACCATGTGACCAAATAATCTACTTCCTACTTTAAACGTCTGCATTTAGAAAGTTATAACTTCAAGTTTTCCACTTTAAGTGGGACCACGTTAGCTAAAATATACAAGGAAAAAAAACAAGAATAGGTTGTTGGAACCACATTGACTCAAAACTAGAAAGAAGAAAACAAAAACAAGTTGTCGGTCCACATTGACTTAAAACTAAAAGTAAGAAAACAAAAAACAAGTTGTCGGTCCACATTGACTTAAAACTAAAAGTAAGAAAACAAAAACAAGTTGTCGGTCTACATTGACTTAAAACCAGTATGTTGAAAACAAAACAAGTTGTCGGTCCACATTGACTTAAAATCAGTATGTTGAAAACCAAAACAAGTTGTCGGTCCACATTGACTTAAAACTAAAAGTAAGAAAACAAAACAAGTTGTCTGTCCACGTTGACTTAAAACCAGTATGTTGAAAACAAAACAAGTTGTTGGTCCATATTGACTCAAAACTAAAAGTAAGAAAACAAAAACAAGTTGTCGGTCCACATTGACTTAAAACCAGTATGTTGAAAACAAAAACAAGTTGTTGGAACCATATTGACTCAAAACTAAAAGTAAGAAAACAAAACAAGTTGTCGGTCCACACTGACTCAAAACTAAAAGTAAGAAAACAAAACAAGTTGTTGGAACCATATTGACTTAAAACCAGTATGTTGAAAACAAAAACAAGTTGTTGGAACCATATTGACTCAAAACTAAAAGTAAGAAAACCAAAACAAGTTGTCGATCTACATTGACTCAAAACTAAAAGTAAGAAAACAAAAACAAGTTGTTGGAACCACATTGACTTAAAACCAGTATGTTGAAAACCAAAACAAGTTGTTGGAACCATATTGACTCAAAACTAAAAGTAAGAAAACCAAAACAAGTTGTCGGTCCATATTGACTCAAAACTAAAAGTAAGAAAACAAAAACAAGTTGTCGGTCCACATTGACTTAAAACCAGTATGTTGAAAACAAAAACAGGTTGTCGGAACCACGTTGGTTAATTAATCAAATGCATATCGTAATACAATAATTATGGCTTAGCTCTTGGACAGTCAATGAACTTTCATAAGTATCACACACATTTACGATACTATGTCTCGTTCAATAACTTATATGCACCTGAAACGTATGTACGAGGGCTTTAAAAAAATACGCGGACTGACGTCATAAAACAAAATGTACTTTATTTAGAAGTTACAGGTCTAGGACCCCTTCAAAGTACTCTCCTCCCCGACGCACACACTTATCCCAACTGTGTTTCCACTTGTTGAAACAGTCCTGGTACGCTTCTTTTGTAATGTCCTCCAGCTCCTTCGTCGCATTTGCTTTAATCTCGGAATCGTCTCAATTCTTCTTCCTTTCAAGGGTCTTTTGAGTTTGGGGAACAAGAAAAGTCGCAAGGAGCAAGGTCAGGTGAGTAAAGGAGTGGGAAAGAACAGTGATCGAGTGTTTGGCCAAAACTCACGAGTTCTGAGGCACAAATTTCGCAGCAACTCGGTGCATCTTCAATTTTTCGGTAAAATCTCGTAACAAGATCCAACTGATATCCAACACTCTTCAGCAAGCTCCTGACAGTCAGACGTCGATTTGCCTGCACCAGGGTGTTGATTTTGTCGACGTGTGGGTCGTCAGTGGACGTGAAAGGACGTCCAGGACGCTCATCATCTTCAATGGACTGTCGACCATCCTTAAAACGTTCATGCCACTTGAAACATGCCGTACGCTTCATAGCAACATCACCGTAAGCCGTGTTAAGCATAGCAAAAGTTTCAGTCGCAGATTTTCCAAGTTTAACACAAAATTTCACAGCAAGTCGTTGCTCCTTCAGGTCATTCATTCTGAAATCCGCCAAACGAAAAAATCGCACTTCACTTAAAACCGCATAGCTAATACACAAATAAAGATATCTGCAATCGGGAAATGGCATCGTAATCAGCTGATCTGTGCGAACCTAGCGACACTAAGCGGATTTCCCTGGAACCTACTGGAGCCGCGCAATTCAAACAGTCCGTGTATTTTTGAACAGACCTCGTATCTACCGATTTAGTCAATGTTTTTCACTTAAATTCTTTTACCTTCAGTAACAGACTTCGCTCAAACATTTCTGTAATTCATTAAATTAAACATTAAACTTTAATCTTTCCCATGTGTAAATCTGCCTACCACATCATGCGCAAAGATTCGCAAAGTTTCACAGCGGGCCATTCAAAATGTTTCCATCATATGACGTCAATTGCACTTGAAGTGTTAAGAGGCAAGGTCTCATGTTGAAATGTTCTGTTGCATAAAACCATCTGAAGGACCTGTGTGCAACTCATATACCCATTCAGTATTCTCTACTTTTATTTTATCTGTGTCCTACTTGTTTTTATTTACTGCTTCACCTCTAACTACTGGTTCTGTGTTTATTTTAACATTCTTGTTACTAGAACTAGTGGTTTTACCTTCACTGTCACTAGCCCTGATTTCACTACAACCTACTACCAATAAGACTTTTTCTCTGTCATGTATCACCAGCGAGAGTATGAGTGCTTTTCCTTTGATTTCTGATGTAAACACGTAGTCTTAATGCAAGCATCTACCAATACGACCGCGTTAGCTGTGACTGATCACGGAACTCTACACTAGCACATTAGTTTGAAAGCGTGTTTCTTTCAGAACTTAAGATCACCGTATCTAGACTTAGCTTATTTCTGGTAATAGATATGTGTCATAATTTTTTAGGAAGCTTTGACGTAAAATATCGTCTCTCACTGAGTCTATTTGTTTACAGATATAAAATGATTGTTGAAGCTGTAAATCTCCAAATTGTACGTGAACACAATACCATCCTAATGCTTTGACTTCGTGCCGTGTAATAAAAGCTAATGTACTTTTCGAAACTTTTCTTCATGCATTATTTAATAATGTTGGGTTTTCCTTCGTTGGGTCTACACTTAGTAGAGAAGATATATCACTTGTATCAAGTAATAACCTACATTCTATACCTTCTCTCTTTGGAATAAGTATGTACTTCAAAAATTTTTCTCTTTCTCTACTACCAGTTATTATCAGTGCGAGTAGGACTTACTTATTGTTGTTTTCGTTACTTGTGCTACAACTTGTTTAGGCACTGGCATTCCAAACATGTTTATGACATGTTCAGCCCCCTGTGTTTTGTTAAGTTTCTCTCTTTCAAGACTCCTACTTTCACAAGGCATGTTACGACCACCAGCGTCTCTCAATCAAAACGTTCTATTTGTCTATCGTTTCTTGTGCCTGCTCTGTCCTTCAGTAATCTATAGCAACGCGTTCTTGAAAACCGCATTGAAAACATTTGACGTTTTCTGTTACATTACCCACGTGTTTATACTTGGTCAGTTGTGATAAATGTTTCTCTTAGCCTCAGAATGTAAGTGGAAATGCTTGGGTTTGTGTACTTGTTTTTTTGTCATCTTTTTTCTTTGTTTATGAGTTTCGCGCAAAGCTACACGAGGGCTATCTGTGCTAGCCGTCCCTAATTCAGCAGTGTAAGACTAGAGGGAAAGCAGCTAGTCATCACCATCCACCACCAACTCTTGGGCTACTCTCTTACCAATGAATAGTTGGATTGACTGTAACATTATAACACTCCCACGGCAGAAAAGGCGAATATGTTTGGCGTAACAGGGAGGATTCCAACCTGCGACACTCAGATTACAAGTGGAGTGCCCTAACCACCTGGCTAGGCCGGGTCCTTTCTCTTGGAACAACTTCTTTTATAAATCTAGTAATGTCGTTTGGAAGTGTTAACCTTAATTGAATTCAACATAATAAATTGATAAATTAAATCTTTAATATTTTCGCATCTTTAGTTTCTTTAGATATACGTCGCGAATTCAAACCTTCGTTATCAAACATGCTCGTCCTTCCACTTGCTATAATGTCAATCCCACTATTTATTGGTAAAAGAATAGCTCATGTGTTGGCGGTGGGTGGTGATGACTAGCTGTCTTCCCTTTAGTCTACCACTGCTAAATTAGGAAAGACTAGCACAGATGACTTTCAAGGAGCTTTGCGCGAAATTCAAATAATGGATGTTCATCAAATCGTCTTAACCTGTTACCTAATTCTTGTAAGTTTTGCCCAAAATTTACGGATGAACGAATTTCTTTCTCGGATTAGCATTCATGGTTCTTTCACAACAGAATTAGACGTGTTTTTTTCTTTTGGTGTGTCCCTTCGTTATTAAATGCCATGAACGTAAAATTGACCTAAACCCGTTATTAGCTCTCCATGTGTTTCTTGATCTCGGTTTGTCAGATTTTGGTTTTGTACATCTGTCCAGCCCGAATCCGTTGCTTCGTCTATCACGCCTAAAATAAACAAACAAAAATAAAGACTTTAGGTGCCATTGTTTAACTTACTGTAGAACATTAAAATTGCGTTTGTTTTTTATGGTTACTGATGGGTCATCTTATGCAGCGGTGATGACACTTAGTGAGGGTCCTGCTTATTTCGGTGGGGGTACCTTGACCAAATGAATAGGGTAAGTCATACAATTTGCCTATTCCTTCCGGATCAAAGGATTCTTTGCCTAAGAGAAAGATAAACAATAATCAAAAATTGGATGTTTCCAATACAAATACGTGTTTGTAACAGCTGGTCATTTCATGTTATTTCTTTTTTATTTTGTGTTCTACAATTGGAATGTTGTTTGCATTTAAGTAGAAAAATTTTTAGATTCAATTAGAACGTTGTTTAAATTTAAGTAAAACATTATTTAGATTCATTTAGAATATTGTTTACATTAAATTAGAATATTGTTTAGATCCATGTAGACTTTCTTTAAAATTTGTACTGAATATTTCCACGTTACTATAATAAATATAATCTCTTCTTTCTTACGGGCTAGTATGATATGTTGGTAAGCGGGTATTCGACTCGCAATCTGAGGGTCGCGGATTGAAAGATGCATTATTGAATACACTCGCTCTTTCAGCCATGAGGGCATTATAATGTGACAGTCAATCGCACTCTTCGTTGGTAAAAGAATATATTATAAGTTGGCGGTGGGTGATGTTGACTAAATGCCTTCCCTCTAGATTATTAGCTGTAAAGTATGGACGGCTAACGCAATAGTTCTCTTGTGGCTTTGCGCGTAATTCATACTAAACCGTTTTCTCACAAATAATTGATGCCTCAACTTGTAATATAGGACACGCTGAACTAGTTACGAACGTGTTGTTTTATTACTGCTTTGTTTCCGTGCCAACAACTAGATATAATACATGGAGTACAAATTACGTGTCACTAATTTCTGTGAAAATGAAGAAACGAGTGCAACTTTTGAAGAACGTAACATTTCATGACAGCAATATGGACTTTTATATCCTTTCACCATCAGTGCCATAGGAAGCAATTTTTAAGTGGCTAGGCCATTGCCATATTATTAATTCTATGAATCTTGAGTCACTTTAATTGCAAATAGTACGTACACACAACGCAATATGTTGATTCAAATGTTTGTTTTTGAAACTGGTGCAAAGTTACACGAGGACTATCTGCGGTAGTTATCCCTAATTTAGCAACGTAAGGCTAGAGGGAAGGCAGCTAGTCATCACCACCCACCGCCAAATCTTGGGCTACTCTTTTACCAACGAAGAGTTGGTTTGGCCGTCACATTATAACGCCCACACGGCTGAAAGGGCGAACATGTTTGATGTTACAGGTATTCAAACGCACAACTCTTGGATTACGAGTCGAACGCCCTATCCACCTGGTCACGTGAATTAAATGAAACAAGTTCTGGTGAATATATTGTGGATATGCATGCAATAAGTAAAAATATGTCGGGCCATAGCTTTGACTGGCCGGACCACTTCCTACAGCCCTAACTGCTTAACCTTTATATATATACAATAACTTAGTAACTGTGAACAAGTTAGAAACTGCTATTGTTATAATTGTCTTTCCGAGCTATTTACACTTCTAATTTATTTCAATTACTCTCCATTGTTTTCAGCCTTATAAGTCACGGTAACATTTACTGGGAAACTTTCATTACCCAACATTGGAACATTGTTAAATCTTCGCAAGGCAAATGTATCAATCTATTTAATAATTTTAGTTACACTTGTTATAAGACATTAATATTAACCCAACTGCATTTTAAACGCTACATTATTTACATTTTTTCAGGAAATTTCAAGAATCAGGAAATTGTACAATAACAGCATTCTCACCATATTGTATTTGTCACATCGATTGACGACGACGCGTTTTGCTCAATACAGAGATCTTCGATCTGGCAAGGATACGACAAACACAGCAGTTACCGGATGACTCTTTCTACAAATCATTTGATACAAGAATACTATTATTATACACCCTTCTAATCCTTGAAAATCCTTAACGGACGAGATAATGATTGTAATATTTTAAAATGTATGAGACCTTATACTAATAATGCTTTAAGTTAAGTATCGCTGAAACTGTTATTTGCCAGCCTGTAAAAAAATGTGCACACCATCATAATTATTTAATAATATTATTTTCCATTCGTGTCAATTTTTCTCCAAGTTATAGTATCGTAGGTCACTTCTTGCATGACCTAAGGTTAAGATGTTGGCTATATTTCAACCCAGTTGTTCACTCTGTTACCCCATAAGTCTCCCACCACTACTTTAACAGGACTCGTCAGAACTCCATGGTATGGGAAATATTTATGCGAGTGTCACATTTAATACTATATTAGGGTCTTCCAAACCGAGCTAATCTATACGTGAACGTTGCTTGAGGTTGTTGACCTTTATTCGCCCCCCTTCTAAAAAAGTATGGCATAACTGTACTTTGGACGTTAATTAACATAACTGTACTTTGGACCATAATTAACAAAACTGTACTTTGGACGATAATTAACATAACTGTACTTTGGACGATAATTAACATAACTGTACTTTGGACCATAATTAACATAACTGTACTTTGGACCATAATTAACATTACTGTACTTTGGACAATAATAAACAAAACTGTACTTTGGACGATAATTAACGCAAAACTTTAAACGTCAACGTTGAATTAAAAAATAAACGTAAATCTTTTCATTCTGCTATAAGTTCTTCATCAGGTTTCAGTAAGGTCCGGTTTCACTCTTTGCTTGAAAAAACAATAATTAGTACGTAGTAATTACTCAAGAGCATTCCGTCGTTTCGTTTTATAATATACATTAGGTAAGCACACTTAATTAATTTGATAGCTTTAGAATAATTACAGGAAATTCTACTTGAACAGTCTAAATCAATGTAAAAAGGTTTTTTTTTTTGGTTATAGATCCGAATATGCAACTTCTAATTAATTAATTAATTCGATAGCTTTAGAATTATTACAGGAAATTCCACTTAAACAGTCTAAATCAATGTAAAAAAGTTTTTTTTCTTGGTTATAGATCCGAATATGCGACTTCTAATTAATTAATTAATTCGATAGCCTTAGAGTAATTACAGAAAATTCCACTTAAATAGTCTAAATCAATGTAAAAATGTTTTTTTTCTTGGTTATAGATCCGAATATGCAACTTCTAATTAATTAATTAATTCGATAGCTTTAGAGTAATTACAGGAAATTCCACTTAAACAGTCTAAATTAATGTAAATTTTTTTTTCTTCGTTATAGGTCCGAATCTGCGACTTTTAACTAATTAATTAATTCGGTAAAAAGCAGCTTTTCACACATTAGATTTTTTTATCCACTTTACTTCGACACTGGATCCTGTGGTTAGAGGGCGCTCCACTCGCAGTCTTTAGAGTGGCGGGTTCGAATCCCTGTTCCACCAAACATGTTTGTCGTTTGGACGTTATAAAATGACGGTCAATCCGCCTATTCGTTAGAAAATGAGTTAACCAAGAATTGGCAAAGGGTTGTGATGACTAGTTGCGTTCCCTCTGGTCCTACACTTCTTAATTACGTATTGCGGCGCAGATAGCCCTTGTGTAGCTTCGCACGAAATTCTAACCAAATAAATTTAGACTCTAAGCAACATGCTGTATATACCTGACCCCCCTACTTTTGTTAACTCATTCGTTATTTCTTCGTTTTAGGTAAAGTCCACTGCTTCAGTTTTGACAATGGCCTGACTTCGCTCACGTATCTCTAACTAATCTAATAAGTAGATCTCCTAAGAAACAAGGTCTCATATTGAAATGTTCTGTTGCCTACTCAAGGCATAAAATCATCTGAAGGACCTGTGTGCAACTCATATACCCATTCAGTATTCTCTACTTTTATTTTATCTGTGTCCTACTTGTTTTATTTACTGCTTCACCTCTAACTACTGGTTCTGTGTTTATTTTAACATTCTTGTTACTAGAACTAGTGGTTTTATCTTCACTGTCACTAGCCCTGATTTCACTACAACCTACTACCAATAAGACGTTTTCTCTGTCATGTATCATCAGCGAGAGTATGAGTGCTTTTCCTTTGATTTCTGATGTAAACACGTAGTCTTAATGCAAGCATCTACCAATACGACCGCGTTAGCTGTGATTGATCACGGAACTCTGCACCAGCACATTAGTTTGAAGGCGTGTTTCTTTCAGAACTTAAGATCACCGTGTCTAGACTTAGCTTATTTCTGGTAATAGATATGTAAGTGTCATAATTTTAGGAAGCTTTGACGTAAAATATCGTTTCTCACTGAGTCTATTTGTTTACAGATATAAAATGATTGTTGAAGCTGTAAATCTCCAAATTGTACGTGAACACAATACCATCCTAATGTTTTGACTTCGTGCCGTGTAATAAAAGCTAATATACTTTTCGAAACTTCTCTTCATGCATTATTTATTAATGTTAGGTTTTCCTTCGTTGGGTCTACACTTAGTAGAGAAGATATATCACTTGTATCAAGTAATAACCTACATTCTATACCTTCTCTTTTTGGAATAAGTACTTGCGAATTCTCGTTGAAACTACGCCCTCTTGATTTATTAACAGTTACTGCTAGAACTGTATTAGACGACAAAATATGTTCAGCCTCTAAACATCAAATCTGAACAATAGTTTGTCTCTGTTTAGGTAATTCTAAGGAAACGTGTGGTTCCTCTTCCTTGGTGGGACAACGGTAAATTCACAGACTTACAACAGATCACCCGTGAAGGACACAAAATGGCTCTGAAACAAAATAAACCTCTGGATCTTTCGAAATTTTTCTTGAAACTATAGAACAAGGAAAATTAGTAAGTTATAGCTAGCTAAAACTTTATTTTTGGAAAGTATTGTAGAATTGAATAATCTGATATGCTATGGATTTGTGTCTTATAATTTGTTTTCTTTTGTAGTTAAACATAAAACTAAAGAGAGGGCTATCAATGCTTTACCCATTACGTTATTTGAAACCGAACGAAGAGCCGGTAAATTCTAATTACTTATATTTTATTTTAAATTAGGAATTGTATCTGTTGTTATTTGTTTGTTTTTAAGCACAGAGCTACACAATGGACCATCTGTGCTACGCATTACCTGAAACCAAATTTTAGCGTACTGAGTTCTCAGTCGTATCGCTAAGCTACTGTGGACTTTATTACAGTGTGACGTCAAAGGCTGAACAGAATATTGATTGTGGAGTGTTGTACTGAACCATTGGGATAGATTGACAATGTACCGAACTAGTTTCCTCTGGCTCGTGAAAAAAAACCCACCAAAAATCAAAGGTATTTCTCTATCAAAATAAATATTTTTGTAACAACTGTAACGTACATCACCAAGAGTTAACGTGTTTTTGGGGGGTTTCTTTCTTGAAAAATTCACAAAGACAGAAAAAAAGTCAGCGAGAAGACCAAGTTGTGACAAAGACGCTCATGAGGACCTCAAACGTCATCTGTTAGTTGTTCAATTCTATCTAACTATAGGTCTCATGGACAAACAAGTAACACGAGTACATAGAAAGAAATGTGAAGTGCTGTTATCTACGGAATAAAAGAGTTAGTATTTCAGGGTAGTAAACAACAGAATCAATGATCACTCTCTTCGGTTGTCCTGGTAACATAATAACAGGACTGCATTGCTTTGTTTCTTGTATTTATTATTCGCAATAAATTCAGAGAAGAAGCTCTTATCTATCTGTCTATCTATATATGTATGTATGTATTGAAAGAGAGAGAGAGAATACACTACGTAATAAAATTTTACTTTTCTTGTTCCTGGGCAGAAAGTGTTATTTCCCAATTGCTTATGCCTAAAGTAAATGGAAAAGACCTATTTTTCTCTTCAAACTTTGCTTTTGTGACCTGGGAACGTATAACGAAAACATGATGGGAGACTATATTTGGGGGCTGATACGTGAAAGTGATTTACATTACAGTCGTAAATCTCGAAAAACTATTCACTTCTAAACATTTTTGTATAACTTTAGTATAAATACATGTAAATCTTGATTCATATGTTGTTTTATTCAGACCTTATGTAAATGAAAATGTGCAAATTTGTCCGTTTTTACATAGAAAATAGGTTAATTTCTAAATTTCATTATCCAGGTCACAAAAGCAAAGTTTGAAGGGAATAATGGCCATTTTCTGTACTTTTACAACATAAGCAATTAAGAAATAACACATACTATCCAGGAACAAAATTTGTGTTACATAGTCTTATTAATATTAAAGAGTGAAGTATAATAAAGCAGAATCAAAAGGAAGGACCTCATTAAAACAGTAAATCCAGACCTCTGACTAATGTTACTTTGTTATAAACAAATACAGGGCGAAACAGAAATAAAAACGCTGCGCCAAGTATAATATGGGACATAAAATGCAGCCCAGGTTTTGAGGTGACTTCGCCAGGGTGATACAGATGTGAGACGTTGTGGGCACTCACATCTCACCATCCTAATTTCTATTGTTGTTCCTTTATTTTCTTATGTGAGGCTGACAAACGGGTTACGATAGATACATTGTATTTGATACAAGACAATTTTAACCGCAAAGAAATTAAAAAAAAAAAAAGATAAAAATTCTGAACGTGACTTCAAGATTTAATTTCCAGCCATTGCAAACGAAGAATAAACAGTTAGTAACGCTCGCCGCCTGCATAAGTTAATCCTTTGTTTGTTTGTTGTTGTTTTTAAATTTCGCACAAAGCTACTCGAGGGCTATCTGCGCTAGTCGTCCCTAATTTAGCAGTGTAAGACTAAAGGGAAGTCATCATCATCCACCACCAACTCTTGGGTTACTCTTTACCAACGAATAGTGGGATTGACTGTCACAATATAACGCCCCAACAGTTGAAAGGGCGAATATGTTTGGTGTAACAGGGATTTGAACCTGCGACCCTCAGATTACGAGTCGAGTGCTTTAACTACCTGGCTATGCCAGTCCCACCAAGTTACTCATATGTGCATACAGTGATTGACTTCCACATTTTTAACGCTTGCTCGTCTGAAGATGCTGAGCGTCTACAGCATCTTATCGCGGTATAAACCTTGAACCTTCTTATCTGCATCCAAGCTAACTTTTAGGCCATGCTCGGTCTGGATCATTATTAGATGCCCTTATTAGTGTACATATGTCTTTTATGTTCTAAAAGCTGTGCAATATCTCGGAATCCTTTTCAAATTTTCGAGCAGACCACGTTATTAGTGTTATCTCTAAGCATATTTAAGTGGACAAGACAAAAATGTTTAAAATTCATTTCTAATTTCTTGTCCTCCAGTTACCTTTCAGCTGACATATCTTTTGTTTTACGAGACAGATTCGTCCATTGATTCTTTAAAACTGGTCTCCCGTTGGGACAGCGGTAAGTCTTCGGATTTACAACGCTAACATTAGGGGTTTTAGTCCTCTCGATGGACACAGCAGATAGCCGGATGTGGCTTTGCTATAAGAAAAACAGACGCACGCACATACTTTAAAACTGCGAACTTAATATTATTACAGCCTCCACTCTAAACCCGTTCAAAATTGCTTTGCCACCTTCATCGTGCCACATTAGTATGTCTAAGGACTTATACTACAATAAACCGGGTTTTGATACCGTAGGTGGGCAGAGAACAAATAGTCCTTTGTGTAGCTTTGTGCATGACATAACAGGCAAACAAAACTGTTTAAGAATTTGTCTGGTTGATAGGTACTGTTTATTGGTTATAGCGCCTTTATATAAACCTCTTTTCTCTGCATTACAAGCATAAATTTTTGTGTGTGTTAGGTCACCGTTCATATTTCAAATAGGCCTAGCATGGCCAGGTGGATTAAGTCGTTCTACTCATAATCCGATGGTCGGAGGTTTAAATCCCGTGGAACCAAACATGTTCTTCCCATCAGCCGTGGGGAGGGTTATAAAGTTTCGTTCAATCCCACTATTCGTTGGTAAAAGAGTAGCCCAAGAGTTGGCGGTGGGTGGTGATAACTAGTTGTCTTCCCGCTAGTCTTACACTGCTAAGTTAGGGACGGCTAGCGCAGATAGCCCTCGAGTAGCTTTGTGCATATTCAAAAACAAACAAACATACAAACATCTAAATCGTTCCAAAATGTGTCAGTCCAGGATCTTTCACAACAAAATAAATCAGAGAACTGTTTTGCAAGAAGCAGTTTTACATCATTTCACAAGTATTAAATATTATATCTAAAATATCCGGCTCTTCAAATCTTATTAAACTGAGTTAGGACATCAAGTTTCCTTCATGAAAGATACTGCGTTGAACTATAATATTTATTTTTAGAATATGTGCACTAAACCGTCTATCATTTATATGTAAGTTTTTCAGTATTATTTCACTAACTTTATGTATTATTCATTTTACTTATGTAACGTCTAAATTCGCATGCATTGATCCGATCTTGGCAGCGAGGAGAGGAAATCAGAATGTCTAACAGTTGTGGTGCACTTTGTAACCAAGAATATCTTCAAACTGACGATGGCAGAGTAAAAAAAAAAACAAGTAAAAAAACGTATTAAATTATACAAAGCGTTCTACAAATAGAGCTTCGAAGTTTGTAGACTTTCACTGAAGAACACACTATATTGTAGTTTTTAATTCTACTCGGTAATCTGTAAAATACTTGTGACTTAACATGTGATTAGTGGAGAAAACTTTCAATGCGATTTTACCTTTGAAGTTCTGGTGTAAATTAAACGTAGTGAGATTAACGAATGAAATTTCTTTTCGCTGTTTGAACAGAAATAGATGCAGTCTTCTGTGCAATTAGAACTTAAATTAAATCCAAAATATATTAGTTCAGAACAGAGAGTCTACTTTCAAAGCGCCATCTTTACTCTAGTAAACTAATGTTTAGAAAAAAACCCACACAAATAAAAAAATTAAAATAATATATGCAAAGAGAAATAGTCTTCTAAAACCGTTTTGTTGGAACGATTTTTTGAATTTCGCGCTAAACTATACGAGCGCTAGCTGCGCTAGCCATCCCTAATTTTGCAGTGTAAGATTAGAGGGAAGACGGCTAGTCATCACCACCCACCGCCAACACTTGGACTACTCTTTTACCAACGAATAGTGGAAATGACCGCCACATTATAACGCTATACGGCTTGAAGGGCGAGCATGTTTGATGTGACGGGGATTCGAACCTGCGATCCTCGGATTACTAGTCAAGCACTTTAATCATCTGGCCGTGCCGGGCCTTGCCGTAACGAGCAAGACCTGAAGATTGACTTCTTACAGACAACCACTTTAGGATACAAATTAGTACGGTTTGGTTTGGTTGTTTTAAGCGCAATATGACACATTGTTCTATTTATGATTTGTCCACCACGGGTATCAAAACTCTAATTTTAGTGTTGCAAGCCTTCAAACTTATTGCTAAGTCACTAGGGGACGGAAATTCGTCCGGATACTATTTTAAAGAACTGTAAGAAAAATATTTCTCATAGGTAATTGGATCATATTGGGCGTCTATCAGTTAACAGTTAAAGGAAGTTCTGAACATGAAATGGTGAACTAAATGTAGTCGCCAGTGATCTACAAGCCTTCAACTACGTCTTAGTTTCTTCAGTAAGAACACATAATATACAAAGACGTAAGGCAACACGAAAAACATTTATACACACACGAAAGAAATGATAAAATCAACCGACCACAAGGCCTAGCGGTGTTTGAAGCTACGACGTAGTAATGAACACAGGAAAACAAGAAAACGTCATTATCATTTCGAACGTCCAGATACATAAGGTAGTATCACACACGCGCGCGCACGAGGAGAAAACAATATAAACTCTACACAAGATCTAGTAGCTTGAATGGATATGAGATAATTGGGTAATTTTTATCCCGAGATGAACTGACATCAAGGTAACTCAAATCGTAAATACACTTACCTGTGGAAACAACAGTTGCATCCTTATCGCCTACCACAAACCGGGTTTTCTGTGTTTCCTAACTTATCTAGTTTCTTTACGTTTAGTGGATCAGCTTGTTTATTTCAATTTACTTTATTAACGTTTATGACGTATGTTATTTCTTTCTGTTTATTTTCTTATCGTTTTGGTTTTTGAAATATGTTATTTCTTTCTGTTTATTTTCTTATCGTTTTTGTTTTTGAAATATGTTATTTCTTTCTGTTTATTTTCTTATCGTTTTTGTTTTTGGAATATGTTATTTCTTTCTGTTTATTTTCTTATCGTTTTAGTTTTTGACATATGTTATTTCTTTCTGTTTATTTTCTTATCCTTTTTGTACTTGACATATGTTATTTCTTTCTGTTTATTTTCTTATCGTTTTTGTTTTTGAATATGTTATTTCTTTCTGTTTATTTTCTTATCGTTTTGTTTTTTTGAATATGTTATTTCTTTCTGTTTATTTTCTTATCGTTTTAGTTTTTTACATGTGTTATTTCTTTCTGTTTATTTTCTTATCCTTTTAGTACTTGACATATGTTATTTCTTTCTGTTTATTTCCTTATCATTTTTGTTTTTCGAATGTGTTATTTCTTTCTGTTTATTTTCTTATCATTTTTGTTTTTGGAATATGTTATTTCTTTTTGTTTATTTATTTATCGTTTTTGTTTTTGACATATGTTATTTCTTTCTGTTTATTTTCTTATCGTTTTAATGTTTCACACATGTTAGTTATTTCTTTCTGTTTATTTTCTTATCGTTTTAGTGTTTCACACATGTTAGTTATTTCTTTCTGTTTATTTTCTTATCGTTTTTGTTTTTGGAATATGTTATTTCTTTCTGTTTATTTTCTTATCCTTTTTGTACTTGACATATGTTATTTCTTTCTGTTTATTTTCTTATCCTTTTTGTTTTTCACACATGTTAGTTATTTCTTTCTGTTTATTTCCTTATCATTTTTGTTTTTCGAATGTGTTATTATTTTTGTTTATTTATTTATCGTTTTTTTTTTTTTGACATATGTTATTTCCTTCTGTTTATTTTCTTATCGTTTTAATATTTCACACATGTTAGTTATTTCTTTCTGTTTATTTTCTTATCGTTTTAGTGTTTCACATGTTAGTTATTTCTTTCTGTTTATTTTCTTATCGTTTTGTTTTTTTTATACGTTATTTCTTTCTGTTTATTTTCTTATCGTTTTTGTTTTTGGAATATGTTGTTTCTTTCTGTTTATTTTCTTATCCTTTTTGTACTTGACATATGTTATTTCTTTCTGTTTATTTCCTTATCATTTTTGTTTTTCGAATGTGTTATTTCTTTTGTTTTTATTTATTTATCGTTTTTGTTTTTTGACATATGTTATTTCTTTCTGTTTATTTTCTTATCGTTTTAGTGTTTCACACATGTTAGTTATTTCTTTATGTTTATTTTATTATCGTTTTAGTGTTTCACACATGTTAGTTATTTCTTTCTGTTTATTTTCTTATCGTTTTGTTTTTTGACATATGTTATTTCTTTCTGTTTATTTTCTTATCCTTTTGTACTTGACATATGTTATTTCTTTCTGTTTATTTTCTTATCCTTTTGTTTTTCACACATGTTAGTTATTTCTTTCTGTTTATTTCCTTATCATTTTTTTTTTTTTCGAATGTGTTATTATTATTTTTGTTTATTTATTTATCGTTTTTGTTTTTGACATATGTTATTTCTTTCTGTTTATTTTCTTATCGTTTTAATGTTTCACACATGTTAGTTATTTCTTTCTGTTTATTTTCTTATCGTTTTAGTGTTTCACACATGTTAGTTATTTCTTTCTGTTTATTTTCTTATCGTTTTTGTTTTTGGAATATGTTATTTCTTTCTGTTTATTTTCTTATCCTTTTGTATTGACATATGTTATTTCTTTCTGTTTATTTTCTTATCCTTTTGTTTTTCACACATGTTATTTCTTTCTTTCTGTTTATTTCCTTATCATTTTGTTTTTCGAATGTGTTATTTCTTTTTTTCTGTTTATTTATTTATCGTTTTTGTTTTGACATATGTTATTTCTTTCTGTTTATTTTCTTATCGTTTTAGTGTTTCACACATGTTAGTTATTTCTTTCTGTTTATTTTCTTATCGTTTTGTTTTGAATATGTTATTTCTTTCTGTTTATTTTCTTATCGTTTTTGTTTTTGGAATATGTTATTTCTTTCTGTTTATTTTCTTATCGTTTTAGTTTTTGACATATGTTATTTCTTTCTGTTTATTTTCTTATCCTTTTTGTTTTTCACACATGTTAGTTATTTCTTTCTGTTTATTTCCTTATCATTTTTGTTTTTCGAATGTGTTATTATTTTTTGTTTATTTATTTATCGTTTTTGTTTTTGACATATGTTATTTCCTTCTGTTTATTTTCTTATCGTTTTAATATTTCACACATGTTAGTTATTTCTTTCTGTTTATTTTCTTATCGTTTTAGTGTTTCACACATGTTAGTTATTTCTTTCTGTTTATTTTCTTATCGTTTTTGTTTTTGGAATACGTTATTTCTTTCTGTTTATTTTCTTATCGTTTTTGTTTTTGGAATATGTTGTTTCTTTCTGTTTATTTTCTTATCCTTTTTGTACTTGACATATGTTATTTCTTTCTGTTTATTTTCTTATTCTTTTTGTTTTTCACACATGTTAGTTATTTCTTTCTGTTTATTTCCTTATCATTTTTGTTTTTCGAATGTGTTATTTCTTTTTGTTTATTTATTTATCGTTTTTGTTTTTGACATATGTTATTTCTTTCTGTTTATTTTCTTATCGTTTTAGTGTTTCACACATGTTAGTTATTTCTTTATGTTTATTTTATTATCGTTTTAGTGTTTCACACATGTTAGTTATTTCTTTCTGTTTATTTTCTTATCGTTTTTGTTTTTGGAATATGTTATTTCTTTCTGTTTATTTTCTTATCCTTTTTGTACTTGACATATGTTATTTCTTTCTGTTTATTTTCTTATCCTTTTTGTTTTTCACACATGTTAGTTATTTCTTTCTGTTTATTTCCTTATCATTTTTGTTTTTTCTGAATGTGTTATTATTTTTGTTTTATTTATTTATCGTTTTGTTTTGACATATGTTATTTCTTTCTGTTTATTTTCTTATCGTTTTAATGTTTCACACATGTTAGTTATTTCTTTCTGTTTATTTTCTTATCGTTTTAGTGTTTCACACATGTTAGTTATTTCTTTCTGTTTATTTTCTTATCGTTTTTGTTTTTGGAATATGTTATTTCTTTCTGTTTATTTTCTTATCCTTTTGTAATTTGACATATGTTATTTCTTTCTGTTTATTTTCTTATCCTTTTGTTTTTCACACATGTTATTTCTTTCTTTCTGTTTATTTCCTTATCATTTTTGTTTTTCGAATGTGTTATTTCTTTTTGTTTATTTATTTATCGTTTTTGTTTTTGACATATGTTATTTCTTTCTGTTTATTTTCTTATCGTTTTAGTGTTTCACACATGTTAGTTATTTCTTTCTGTTTATTTTCTTATCGTTTTTGTTTTTGGAATATGTTATTTCTTTCTGTTTATTTTCTTATCGTTTTTGTTTTTGGAATATGTTATTTCTTTCTGTTTATTTTCTTATCGTTTTAGTTTTTGACATATGTTATTTCTTTCTGTTTATTTTCGTATTCTTTTTGTTTTTCACACATGTTAGTTATTTCTTTCTGTTTATTTCCTTATCATTTTTGTTTTTCGAATGTGTTATTTCTTTTTGTTTATTTATTTATCGTTTTTGTTTTTGACATATGTTATTTCTTTCTGTTTATTTTCTTATCGTTTTAGTGTTTCACACATGTTAGTTATTTCTTTCTGTTTATTTTATCTTTTCATTTTAACATATGTTAGTTATTTCTTTCTGTTTATTTTCTTATCGTTTTTGTTTTTCACACATGTTAGTTATTTATTTCTGTTTATTTTCTTATCCTTTTGTAATTTGACATATGTTATTTCTTTCTGTTTATTTTATCTTTTTCATTTTAACATATGTTAGTTATTTCTTTCTGTTTATTTTCTTATCGTTTTTTGTTGGCTTATGGCTATGTTTTCGTGTTCGTGACTCATCGTGTTTTTGTGTTTTTTAGTTTATTTTGTTTCTGTTTATTGACGTAACTTGTTTTTATTCCTTTTCTTATTCTGTTTCATTAAATTTCGTCATCTGTTGTCTTTGTTTGTGCTTCTAGGCCCATCGTGTTTGTATTTGTTGGTTTACTTAGTTCGTTTCCTGGCTTATTAGCTGGCTCTTTGAGTTTCATGACTTATCTTCTTCGAGATTCCACGCCTACTGTCTTTATGAGTATTTTTAGGTCTATCATGTTTGTCTAATATCTTGATTTATCTTTGCTTAACTCATTAGTTTGAGTTTGTTGGTTTATCTCTGTTTATTTTTTAGATCTATCGAATTTGTCTGTACGTTTGTTTGTTTTTACTTATTGTGCTTACTTACCTTTTAGATTACTTTCTTTGTATTCTTTGTTTCTGTTGTTTGCCTTGTGTTTGTGTTTCTTTCTGTGCTTTTTTGGTCAATTATATTTGCGTTTCTTGGGTTCTTAATATATGTTTTGTCTGGATTTTCAGGATTTTTTGCAACGAGTTACGTCACTCTGTTGGACAGCGGTTTTATCATTTTATCTTATTATTTTATACATGACACTTTTTGTGGTTTATATTATACCTATGATGATTTATATGTGGTTATTTACTCTCTATATGGTCATCTTCTGAAGTAAATAACCTGTGTACGACAATATTTTATGGTAGTTACTCTGTATATGATCATTTCTTTCGGTAATTATTCCGTATATAATGATCATTTTTCGGCAATTACTTTGTATATGTTTTTTCCGGTAAATACTCTGTACATAATTGTTTTTATGATAACTTTGGAGTTCATACTATACATGTGATTATTCTGATGGCTATTGATTTACCTTGACGATTATTTCTTGTTTTAACACTTCCCTTGTTTATCAGCTGACGATTCTAACCACGTGTGCAATTGACGTAAGAGTGACAACAACGAGACCCAATTACTCTGTCGAAGGTCAAACAAGATTAGAACAGTGTTCTGTTGGCCAGCCTTACTCCCTCTAAGTCAGTGATTCTCAGCCAGATGACCAACCGTGTCCGGGCTTTGATGGTCGTGACCTCCCGTTCTATTACATCTACAAGGATGAAACATTCTTGATGTTTGGGGGTAAAATTCGTCACATATCATAACAAAGATGATATGTGAACCGACTCAGCGCGAACAATTAGTCCCTCACCCCGGAAATCTGCTCGCAACCATAAAGGGTATTGAAACCCAATGTTTCAAACAGACTACCCTAGATTATGGCCTGGCATTGTCAGGTGACTAAGGCGCACGACTCGTAATCTGAGGGCCGCGGGTTCGAATCCCCGTCACACCAAACATGCATGCCTTTTCAGCCGCGGGGGGCGTTATAAAGTGACGGTAAATTCCACTATTTTTTGGTACAAGAGTAGACCAAAAATTGGCGGTGGGTGATGATGACTAGTTGCCTTCCTCTAGTCTTACACTGCTAAATTAGGGACGGCTAGCGCAGCTAGCCCTCATGCAGCTTTGCACAAAATTTAAAAACAAATGAACAAACCATCTACTTAAGACTACCAGTTTCATCTTTCTGACGGTTGTCTTTTGTGGATTTTAAACTCTTCTTTGCTAGTCTGAACTTTCTGACGGTTGTCTTTTGTGGATTTTAAATTCTTCTTTGCTAATCTGAACTAAATTCTTACTAAAACCTAAGCTGATCTTGTTATTAAAATGTGTTAACATTTAATCCTTTAACACATCAACCTTACCAGCGTATTTTCATTTTTATTAAGCACGAAGCCACAAAGGATAAACTGTCTGTGAATACCAACCACGGGTATCTAAACCTGATTTGTACCCGAGAGAGTGATGAAATATATTCTCCGCTTAGCTCTAGTTATGATCACAATTTTCTTCCAGATGAGTTGGTTTGAGAAACGTAAAATAAGTTCCTTATCAAGTAACCGGAAACCAAGCTTTTAAACTAGGAAAGGCAGCCATTTTATAGATTAGCTATTCAGCCGCTCGTGTTCTTGAAAATTGTTTCTCAGTTGAATAGCCTTTCAACGATGTCAGAGATAGAGCAATAATTCGAAAAAATGGAGGTAGTATGTCCGTCACCATGACAACTAAAGTTTTTCCGATGGATTTTCCTGTCTTAAAGAATACGACGTCTGTGTCCCAGAAATTGAATTTTCGTAATCTTAGTGATTGAATACGAAGCCATAAATCAAAGTATCGTATCTTGAAAAATCGCAAGTCTGAGGTTAGAACAGGTATACAATGATTCATGTGGAAAGCAAAAAACTAAGCTAAACATACGTTGCAATAACTTAATGGTTTGAATAAATCAATTACTTGTTTTTTTTAACAAAATAATTCTCCACTCCCTCCTCCCAAAAAAAAAGAATATTTCTATTCTTTATGTTTCGTTTTGTCTTTTTTTTTTTTTTGAAAGACTTATCTTAGTTTCTTAAAAGTCATGCTGTGTTTTTTGTTCTGAAATATTTAAGTATTCTAAGTTTGGTTTATCAGAAATCAATGCGAGTTGAAATGCACAAAACTTTGTCGCTAATAGAATTAGAGTTTTGTTTTCTTCTACTAAGCTATTTAATTCACTTCAGCGCGGTAAGTTTCCTGAAAAGCTATGTACAAAAGCGAGGTTTGGTTCTGCGTGGTAGACAGAGCGCACATAACTTATTCCATAGGTTGATGCTAAAATCCACCAATAACAACTTTTTACCTATATATTTATATATATACACACACACACCTATATGTATACATGACATGTACCCTAGTTGGACCCACAGTAGCACAGTGGTATGTATGCAGACTTAGGACGCTAAGAAAAACGAGTTTCGATACCCGTGGTGGGCAGAGCGAAGATAGCTCATTGTGTAGCTTTGTGATTAATTCCAAACAAATAAATTACTATAGGTCCAACCATTACGCGATCAATTACATTAGTTCAGTTTTAAAGGCGTACTCTAGCTCAATTTTAAAGAGCATGCCTTTTTTACCTATGTATTTTGTTGTAACAAGATAGAGGAACGTATCCAACAAGATTATAACTTTAAATCCCATGTAGAACATCGGAAAGGTACGTAGTGCTTGAATTTTTGTTGGCACGTGCTGTCATTTTAATCCTGGACCACTATTTGCTTGTAGAAATAACGTAATTTCCAGTAAGTCAAGAATTAGACCTCTTTGAGGCTATATGCATTATAAGGATGAGAGATGTTAATATTTAATGAAAAATGAAAAAAAAAAACTGTCAATTTAAATTAATATATTACTATATAAAACAGGTTATGGAACATGTAGCTCACGCTACCCGATTCTCCACTTGTATCTTTTGATGCTCGGTAAATACATTTTACGTGATAGGTGTGTTTACAAGTATTTCTGTCTTTCAGTTTCTCGCTTGCGTAGTAAGTAGTTGACATGTACTTTGAACCTTTCTCATACGCATTATAAATAAAAATATACACATTTTGTCACTGAGCACTTAACATAGCAGATCAAATGTACTTACCTCTCAAAGCTAACAATGCACGTTGTAGGCCTGTATTCACTAAGTTAGTGTGAATGACTTATTCGATGAGCCACGATGAATGGCATTTTTTGTTTATAAATCACGAACATTTATCGTAAATCTATAAGATTCAACATTACTTGGGAAAAATGGAAAGAAGTAAGTTATAGTGCTCGAAAACGCTGTAAACTGTAATCCCAGTTTAATATAAAACCGGGTGTATTTTATTAGTACATTCACTACACTTGAATGTCAGTGTCAAACAGTTCCAGGATGTAATTTGTTTCACTTTAATTTTGTTATATTTTAATTTATTTTTTACGTTTGGACCTCAAAAGTCGTTTTGGATTCTCGAACATAATTTTTGACACAAGTCAGGACACAAGAATGATTTAAATGTTTAAACATTTCTGACACGAAATGACAGTGTAAACAACTGTCTCGCCTTATGTTAGACAGTGCATGTTTCTCAATTAACAAGATTTGCTAAGCCTCAAATATGTTTACCAGGGTTCAATGGGGTCTCAAACATTTTTCACATTAAGCAAGGTTCAATAAGCTCTAAAGCTGTGTCACATTAAGAAAGGTTCAATAGATTTAAACGTGTGTCACATTTAACAAGGTTCAATAAGCTTTAAACTTGTGTCACATTTAGTAAGATTCAATTGATTTAAACATATGTCACACTAAGCATGGTTCAGTTAGATTTAAACATGTGTCACATTTAACAAGGTTCAATAAGCTATAAACTTGTGTCACACTTAACAAGATCCATTAAGCTCTAAACTATGAAATTGATTTTAGTTTGATACTAACTTTCGCTGGAACCTCTATTTTCCCACTTAACACACGTGAATCATTAGATACTTTTATTACCATTTTAATTTCCAAACAAACAGACATTGCCAATAACTCTTGATCTATAGAAACCTTTCAAAGACTTCTCAAACGTTAAAGTGAAACTTATGAATAGCAGCTATCTGTCCATCCATCGATGAGTCGGGTAACACGTGCAAAGAATAATACTTCACACAATAACTTTCGTCCTCATGAAACGACGTTTTGCATTTAAATTAGTAACAATGCTCTTATTAAGTGTGTTCAGACCACAATTATAGTAACAACAATACTCTGTGTAGGTTCTTTTATTTAGGATACACTTATGATAATAACAATACTCTTATTAAGTGTGTTCAGACCACAATTATAGCAACAACAGTACTCTGTGTAGGTTCTTTTATTTAGGATACACTTATGATAATAACAATACTCTTATTAAGTGTGTTCAGACCACAATTACAGTAACAACAATACTCTGTGTAGGTTCTTTTATTTAGGATACACTTATGATAATAACAATACTCTTATTAAGTGTGTTCAGACCACAATTATAGTAACAACAATACTCTGTGTAGGTTCTTTTATTTAGGATACACTTATGATAATAACAATACTCTTATTAAGTGTGTTCAGACCACAATTACAGTAACAACAATACTCTGTGTAGGTTCTTTTATTTAGGATACACTTATGATAATAACAATACTCTTATTAAGTGTGTTCAGACCACAATTACAGTAACAACAATACTCTGTGTAGGTTCTTTTATTTAGGATACACTTATGATAATAACAATACTCTTATTAAGTGTGTTCAGACCACAATTATAGTAACAGCAATACTCTGTGTAGGTTCTTTTATTTAGGATACACTTATGAAAATAACAATATACTCTTATTAAGTGTGTTCAGACCACAATTATAGTAACAACAATACTCTGTGTAGGTTCTTTTATTTAGGATACACTTATGAAAATAACAATACTCTGTGTAGGTTCTATCTCTCACGATACACTTGTAGTAATAACTATACTCTGTGTAGGTTCTTTTCCAGAATACACTTGTAATAATAACAATACTTTGTGTAGGTTCTTTTTTCATGATACACTTATAGTAATAACATTCTCCACATCTGATTCATCAAAAGAATCGATATATTTATTTCCATCTCTGGATGTAAGTCCCAGGTTAACGAATTTAAATAACAGTGACAAACAAATGTTTTTTTAGTTTAAGTGACTTTTATTTCGAATGTTAGGTCTTTTAGTTTCAATACTTCGTCAGTTTGTGGAGTTTATACCGATGTTTCTAAATTTACAGAGCAGTATAAAATATATTATAACGTTCGAATTTACATAATTAGAAACGGTATAGGCTAGAATGTTATGACAGAATCACGTACTTTACTGTGTTACGTAACGAAGACCAGTATTTATGAGATACTTTGATGTTGTTGTTTTTCTTTTACAAAATAATCTTGGGCTATATATCACATAATTTTTAAAAGCTTTCTCTGGAAAATATTATAAGATGAAAACTCACAACAAAAAAACCAGACGACGTTTAATTTTATAACATCTCTCTTTGTAGTTCTATGGATGAACGGAAAAACAAAACAAACTAATTTAATCAATCGAATTTCTTTGAATTTGTACTGCTTGTAACTAGTATAGTTTTTTTTCCCCTTTCGGAAACTGAGATAAAAATGTAATCACCTCAAAACTTTGCTAATGTCTGTCGTAGATTTAGCACTTAACACATGCAGCTATTGTGTTATTTTGTTTTTCTGTCAGAACCGTCACTAATCATTCCATTAAACGTCTTTCATGTCACTGTGTTCTATCACTTTTTGTAGTTGATAGTAATGAAACATCTCACTTAAGTCACAAGAACAGTATTCGAGGAGATTTCTTTAAGAAACCGAAACAGAAACCTTTCAAAGTAGTCTCAAACGAAATAAAAACAAAACGTTCATGTTGAACAATATTATAGTAGATTTGTTTAAGAGACAAAAACAGCAACGTTTTAAAGTAGTGTCTCAAACAAAATTAGAACAAAACGTTCATATTGAACAATATTATAGTAGATTTGTTTAAGAAACAAAAACAGCGAGGTTTTAAAGTAATGTCTCAAACAAAATTAGAACAAAACATTCATATTGAACAATATTATAGTAGATTTGTTTAAGAGACAAAAACAGCGAAGTTTTAAAGTAGTATCTCAAACAAAATTAGAACAAAACGTTCGTATTGAACAATATTATAGTAGATTTGTTTAAGAGACAAAAACAGCGACGTTTTAAAGTAATGTCTCAAACAAAATTAGAACAAAACGTTCATATTGAATAATATTATAGTAGATTCGTTTAAGGGACAAAAAAAACAGCGACGTTTTGAAGTAGTGTCTCAAACTAAATCAATATAAAACTTTCGTATTTGTTTTTGGTATTTTGCTATGCGAAATTTCGAAATATGTTAAATCCAATCTGCTAAAATATGATAATAACCGTGACTATAGAAACTTTAATATTTTAAGCAAAAATTTAGTTATATTATGTTATTTACCTTTTTCTACAGTGTACTGGTTTTAGGGCACTTTTATTTTGAAAAGTATTAGGTTGTCCAGAAAAAGTGTTGTTTTCGAACTGCGAAGTTTGGAAAAGTATAATCCAGTGTTGTAAAACATGCTTTAATCAAAGTAAGCGCCATTTGCTCAAACACACTTTTGCCAACGTGTAACAATGCTTTTTTATGTCCCTGCTGTAGAAATCAGAGTTTCTATAGTCAATGAACTCCCTGGAAGCTTCTTCTGCAGCTGCCTGGTTTTGAAAGTGTTTGTTGTTCATAAAGTTGTCAAAGTGCTTAAAAAATAAATATATGTAGGGGAAAGGTCTGAGGAATAAGGTGAATGAGTCAGAACCTCGATTCCCAATTCGTTCAAATTTTGGAGCGTCATCCTTGACAGGTCTAATAACGCCGATTTTGTTGATCTTCAGTCAGCTTATGCGGAACCCACTTATCCAACTTTTTCGTGTTTCCAATTGCACTCAGCTGGTTGGCAATTCTTGATTTGCTTGTGCCTAGCTTTTCTACAAGCTCACGTACTGTTGTGTGAGGGTCTGTCTCAACTGCTTCCTTTTACGTGTTTTCATCTAAGAATAGTTCCTTCCACGACCTTCGTGGTCTTCAAGACTTTCATCTCCATGTCGTAACCTTTGGAACCAACATTGAACTGTACGTTCAGTAACAGATCCATGGTTGAATACCTGGTTGGCGTTCCGTGTAGGTTTTCGCCCCCCAATAGCTCAGTGGTATGTCTGCGGACTTACAACGCTAAAAACCGGGTTTCGATACCCGTGGTAGCCAAAGCACAGATAGCTCATTGTGTAGCTTTGTGCTTAATTACAAAAAAACCCATAGCTTTTCGTCCAAGTTTGAAGTTGTAGAGGAAAATCAGACGAAAGTCCTTCTTGTTCACGCTGGCTTGGGGATTGCAAAACTTACTCTGAGTAGAGTTGAAACAACAGAAAATTAAGGCACCTTGTAAGCGACAAACGTTGGATTAAACCAACCGATCAACGATAAGTTACTCAATATTCAGTTTCTAAATATCATAGTGAGAATTTCGACATTTATTTCTGGACAACCTAATACATCCTTAACCCTAATGACTCATTCACTACTATTGACACTTCAAATTTTATCGACTGTTGTTATTTCTTGCAACTCATTTCTAATGAAAATGCCAAGTTATATCATTTAATAAAAAATTATCGCTTTTGTTAAAAGTGTCTGTAGTTGTAAAATGAAAAGGATTAGTTGGTTTCGAATTTCGCGCAAAGCTACTCGAGGGCTATCTGAGCTAGCCGTCCCTAATTTAGCAGTGTAAGACTAGAGGGAAGGCAGCGAGTCATCACCACCCACCGCCAACTTTTGAGCTACTCTTTTACCAACGAATAGTGGGATTGACCGTCACATTATAACGACCCCACGGCTGGGAGGGCGAGCATGTTTGGCGCGAACGGGATGCGAACCCGCGACCCTCAGATTACGAGTCGCACGCCTTAACACGCTTGGCCATGCCGGGCCCAATTCCTTAGTTATACTTACATATTGTTGTTTCTTTTAGAGCACACCTACACTGGACTATCTGCTGCGTCCACCTAGAGGAATCGTACCCTGGGGTTTTGCGTTGCAAGTCCGTAAAGTAGGGGAGCGAAGGAGTTGAAAGGCTGGAGTAGATTAAAAAGAGTGTGTGATTAGCGCAAATCCATCATTATACACTACGCAACAAAATGTTTACTTTTTCTTGTTCCTGGGCACAAAGTGTTATTTTCCAAATTGCTTATGCCTAAAGTAAATGGAAAAGACCGAGTTTTCTCTTTAAATTTTCCTTTTGTGACCTGGGAACGTATAACGAAAACATGATGGAAGACTATATTTAGGGGCTGATACGTGAAAGTGATTTACATTACAGTCGCAAATCTCGAAAAAACTATTCACTTCTAAACATTTTTGTATAACTTTAGTATAAATACATGTAAATCTTGATTTCTTTGTTGTTTTATTCGGACCTTATGCAAATGAAAATGTGCAACTTTGCCCTATTTTACATAGAAAATAGGTTAATTTCTAAATTTCATTATCCAGGTCACAAAAGCAAAGTTTGAAGGGAATAATAGCCACTTTCTGTACTTTTACAACATAAGCAAATAAGAAATAACACGTATTATCCAGGAACAAAATTTGTGTTGCATAGTGTTATATGTGTTACATAGTGTTACTTGTGTTACATAGTGTTATATGTGTTACATAGTGTTATGGACACCCCTTCAACAAAATGATTTTTTTTAATCCGAGTTAGACAGGAACGTTGATCAACCATATACTTATTCAAAGTATCCTTTACAAAAGATGACGTACAAAACGTTGAGCCTCGTCCACACAAAAGAAAAAAAAACAAAAAACTATGGGACCGGAGGATGTCAAGTTGTCGTATATAAAATAAATAAGACTTTGTTTTTCTAGGAGTTTTATGCCTAATAGCATTCATAAATAAAGCATAATTATGTAAAAAGCATCCGAGGACAATGAGGGAAAAGAAATACCATGGGTCTAGTATATATCTATGATTTGGATCAGTTTGGTGCGTTATGGCACTTTGGCACATGTGATCTTCTTTCATATGGCCCTAAGCATGTTTCGTAAGACTTGTATGAATAATGAATGAAATGGTGATACACGAGTGATATTTTATAAGTAATATATGACACCCAGTCGCATATTTCAGCTGGGCGTTTCACATTATGCTAAGGTACAGAAAGAAATAATTCACACATTAAGGTTTTCTAAATTGACAAATAAATGAACTTAACATCCATAAGAAGAGACCGATTGGTATTCACTCTGTATTTCTAAGACGGTTTAATAATGAGATGTATATGACCGTAGTCTTATTATGAAGAACGTCCTGGCGTATTTAGGTGTATAAGTTTATACGTGCTATTTACACACATTGTGTTAACGTGGATTACTTATTTGGATCCACAGTGAATCAGCGGTGATATCATCATGAATATCACAAACAGTTAACACTTTGTTCACTCGTTTGGCCTGTTTTATACAATATACAATAACTATCTTACAAACAGTTAAAACTTTGTTCACTCGTTTGGCCTGTTTTATACAATATACAATAACTATCTTACAAACAGTTAACACTTTGTTCACTCATTGGCCTGTTTTATACAATATACAATAACTATCTTACAAACAGTTAACACTTTATTCATTCTTTTCGCCTGTTTTATACAATATACAATAACTATCTTACAAACAGTTAACACTTTGTTCACTCGTTTGGCCTGTTTTAGACAATATACAATAACTATCTTACAAACAGTTAACACTTTGTTCACTCGTTTGGCCTGTTTTAGACAATATACAATAACTATCTTAAAAACAGTTAAAACTTTGTTCACTCGTTTGGCCTGTTTTATACAATATACAATAACTATCTTACAAACAGTTAACACTTTGTTCACTCATTGGCCTGTTTTATACAATATACAATAACTATCTTACAAACAGTTAACACTTTATTCACTCTTTTTGCTTGTTTTATACAATATACAATAACTATCTTACAAACAGTTAACACTTTGTTCACTCATTGGCCTGTTTTATACAATATACAATAACTATCTTACAAACAGTTAACACTTTATTCACTCTTTTCGCCTGTTTTATACAATATACAATAACTATCTTACAAACAGTTAACACTTTATTCACTCTTTTCGCCTGTTTTATACAATATACAATAACTATCTTACAAACAGTTAACACTTTATTCACTCTTTTCGCCTGTTTTATACAATATACAATAACTATCTTACAAACAGTTAACACTTTATTCACTCGTTTGGCCTGTTTTAGACAATATACAATAACTATCTTACAAACAGTTAACACTTTGTTCACTCTTTTCGCCTGTTTTATGCAATATACAATAACTATCTTACAAATAGTTAACACTTTATTCACTCGTTTGGCCTGTTTTATACAATATACAATAACTATCTTACAAACAGTTAACACTTTATTCACTCTTTTCGCTTGTTTTATACAATATACAATAACTATCTTACAAACAGTTAACACTTTGTTCACTGGTTTGGCCTGTTTTAGACAATATACAATAACTATCTTACAAACAGTTAACACTTTGTTCACTCGTTTGGCCTGTTTTATACAATATAGAATAACTATCTTACAAACAGTTAACACTTTGTTCACTCATTGGCCTGTTTTATACAATATACAATAACTATCTTACAAACAGTTAACACTTTATTCACTCTTTTCGCCTGTTTTATACAATATACAATAACTATCTTACAAACAGTTAACACTTTATTCACTCGTTTGGCCTGTTTTATACAATATACAATAACTATCTTACAAACATTTAACACTTTATTCACTCTTTTTGCTTGTTTTATACAATATACAATAACTATCTTACAAACAGTTAACACTTTGCTCACTCGTTTGGCCTGTTTTATACAATATACAATAACTATCTTACAAACAGTTAACACTTTGTTCACTCATTGGCCTGTTTTATACAATATACAATAACTATCTTACAAACAGTTAACACTTTATTCACTCTTTTCGCCTGTTTTATACAATATACAATAACTATCTTACAAACAGTTAACACTTTATTCACTCTTTTCACCTGTTTTATACAATATACAATAACTATCTTACAAACAGTTAACACTTTATTCACTCTTTTCGCCTGTTTTAGACAATATACAATAACTATCTTACAAACAGTTAAAACTTTGTTCATTCGTTTGGCCTGTTTAATACAATATACAATAACTATCTTAAAAACAGTTACCACTTTAATCACTCTTTTCGCCTGTTTTATACAATATACAATAACTATCTTAAAAACAGTTAACACTTTATTCACTCTTTTCGCCTGTTTTATACAATATACAATAACTATCTTACAAACAGTTAACACTTTATTCACTCTTTTCGCTTGTTTTATACAATGTACAATAACTATCTTACAAACAGTTAACACTTTGTTCACTTTTTCGCCTGTTTTATGCAATATACAATAACTATCTTACAAACAGTTAACACTTTGTTCACTCCTTTGGCCTGTTTTATACAATATACAATAACTATCTTACAAACAGTTAACACTTTGTTCACTCATTGGCCTGTTTTATACAATATACAATAACTATCTTACAAACAGTTAACACTTTATTCACTCTTTTCGCCTGTTTTATACAATATACAATAACTGTCTTACAAACAGTTAACACTTTATTCACTCTTTTCGCCTGTTTTAGACAATATACAATAACTATCTTACAAACAGTTAAAACTTTGTTCATTCGTTTGGCCTGTTTTATACAATATACAATAACTATCTTAAAAACAGTTAACACTTTATTCACTCTTTTCGCCTGTTTTATACAATATACAATAACTATCTTACAAACAGTTAACACTTTATTCACTCTTTTCGCCTGTTTTATACAATATACAATAACTATCTTACAAACAGTTAACACTTTATTCACTCGTTTGGCCTGTTTTATACAATATACAATAACTATCTTACAAACAGTTAACACTTTATTCACTCTTTTCGCCTGTTTTATACAATATACAATAACTATCTTACAAACAGTTAACACTTTATTCACTCGTTTGGCCTGTTTTAGACAATATACAATAACTATCTTACAAACAGTTAACACTTTATTCACTCTTTTTGCTTGTTTTATACAATATACAATAACTATCTTACAAACAGTTAACACTTTGTTCACTGGTTTGGCCTGTTTTAGACAATATACAATAACTATCTTACAAACAGTTAACACTTTATTCACTCTTTTCGCCTGTTTTATACAATATACAATAACTATCTTAGAAACAGTTAACACTTTGTTCACTGGTTTGGCCTGTTTTAGACAATATACAATAACTATCTTACAAACAGTTAACACTTTGTTCACTCGTTTGGCCTGTTTTATACAATATACAATAACTATCTTACAAACAGTTAACACTTTGTTCACTCTTTTCGCCTGTTTTATACAATATACAATAACTATCTTACAAACAGTTAACACTTTATTCACTCTTTTCACCTGTTTTATGCAATATACAATAACTATCTTACAAATAGTTAACACTTTATTCACTCGTTTGGCCTGTTTTATACAATATACAATAACTATCTTACAAACAGTTAACACTTTGTTCACTCGTTTGGCCTGTTTTATACAATATACAATAACTATCTTACAAACAGTTAACACTTTGTTCACTCTTTTCGCCTGTTTTATACAATATACAATAACTATCTTACAAACAGTTAACACTTTATTCACTCTTTTCACCTGTTTTATGCAATATACAATAACTATCTTACAAATAGTTAACACTTTATTCACTCGTTTGGCCTGTTTTATACAATATACAATAACTATCTTACAAACAGTTAACACTTTGTTCACTCGTTTGGCCTGTTTTATACAATATACAATAACTATCTTACAAACAGTTAACACTTTATTCACTCTTTTCGCCTGTTTTATGCAATATACAATAACTATCTTACAAACATTTAACACTTTATTCACTCTTTTCGCCTGTTTTATGCAATATACAATAACTATCTTACAAATAGTTAACACTTTATTCACTCGTTTGGCCTGTTTTATACAATATACAATAACTATCTTACAAACAGTTAACACTTTGTTCACTCGTTTGGCCTGTTTTATACAATATACAATAACTATCTTACAAACAGTTAACACTTTATTCACTCTTTTCGCCTGTTTTATACAATATACAATAACTATCTTACAAACAGTTAACACTTTGTTCACTCGTTTGGCCTGTGTTAGACAATATACAATAACTATCTTACAAACAGTTAACACTTTGTTCACTCGTTTGGCCTGTTTTATACAATATACAATAACTATCTTACAAACAGTTAACACTTTGTTCACTCGTTTGGCCTGTTTTAGACAATATACAGTAACTATCTTACAAATAGTTAACACTTTATTTACTCTGTTGGCCAGTTTAGCCAACATATAAGAACTGTGTTACAAATAGTTAACACTATTCAGACTGTTGGCCAGTCTAATCAAAATTATATACCAACTGCCTAACGAACAATGACCACTTTATTGTCCAGTTATCCTGGACGCACGATTCATCCGATGACAACTTAGTTGGTCGGTTTTTCTTTGTCAGTAAAAACTGTAACGAACACATAAATTGTATGTTCAGAATCTTTTGTTATCATTATTTTACAACACATTATTTTGTAAATGTAAAACAAGTTTGAAAGCTACCAATTATTGGGATTTTGAAATGATTTTAAAGTTTAAACTGCGTTCAAGCTTCGGTTTGTTTGTTTTTGGATTTCGCACAAAGTTACACGAGGGCTGTCTGCGCTAGCCGTCCCTAATTTAGCAGTGTAAAACTAGAGGAAAGGCAACTAGTCATCACCACCAACCGCCAACTCTTGGGCTACTCTTTTACCAACGAATAGTGGGATTGACAGTACATTATACGCCCCCACGGCTGAAAGGGCGAGCATGTTTGGTGTGATGGAGTACGAACCTGTGACCCTCGGATTACGAGTTGAACACCTTAACCACCTGGTCATGCAAGGCTGAAGCTTCGAAATAGAACTTGTGGAAAGCAAAGCGAAACGGTGAAGAAAATGTATTTTACACACGGCATCTTTTAATAACATTGACATTTTACTCGAGTAAAGAATTGTCTTAAATTTATCGCTTAACGAGCAAAGAGTCAAACTAAACACATCTTGCTGTAATGTCTTTGACCTTGACTCCTGAACGCGACAGTTACATCATAACAACTGTCAATAAATTAGTAAATGGTGAAACCAAATTAATTTATTGTGCGCGATGGCCTTAAACTTTCAACGATATTGAGATTCATGTGTCCACTTCCACTCCGGTCAGCTTAGTGTAACCACTACCCGAAAAGTGTTGTTCATATCCGTAATAACACGCCTCCTGTTTGTGTTACGTAACTATAACCTAGTTACGTTTCTTAAACAAATCTTTTTCCTCCCACAACCAAGTAATTGTCACTTCTTAAGTCCACCGAGTCTTTAAAGTCCAAGAGACTGAGATTGTTACTGTCACGTGGTTTGTGTTTCAAAGAATTTCGATATTCGCGAAAAGTTGTTGAACGGCTATGAACAGCTACTAGCCGTTCCTACTTTTGAACTGGAGGGACATAAAACAGTCAGGAACCGTGAAGTTATGAACTAGTCTAAGGCACGTTTTCTTTCTTTTTATTTCGTGGAATCAAACGTGTACAATGAATTCCTCAGATCCACAGTCCACCTCACTATCTGTTGGTTTACGTCCTAAGTAAGAGGATTATCCTCTGAATGATGATTTGTTACTCCATTGTCCTTATGTTGACGTTCATATCTTATCGTAATTACTTTACTTGTTTTCTTACAAGAGGGAATCCACGATAGCCGCGGCTGTAAGTATATCTCAAATCAGCCAATAGATGGAGCTGTGAGTTAAAAGTTTGTTCTGAAAAAAAAAAAAAAATTCAGAACCGTTTCATCAGCCGCTCTGCCTCGAATAAAAATCACTTCATTTCCACGTCTGTGAGACGAGGAGTTTGTTTTTTGTAGTTCATCGATTAACCTTCTAACTTATTACTTCATATTCTAAGTGGCTATGTTCTGTTTCCTTGAGTAAGTTCCTTCTTTCCGATCAGCTCAGGGAGCTGTATAATTTTCTATTATTATTCCTAGACAGCACGAGCGTTGTTGGGAGGTCGAGCAGGCGTAGAGGGAGATTTAGCTGGCAATTTCCATACCTATATCAAAACAGAGTACCGCCCCTTACATAGCTTGATGAAAAAAAAATGTACAATAACAAACAGCTAACGTTTTTCGTTGTTTTTTTTATCAATTTTATATTATTTATTTTAGGCTCTATCTAGCCTATAGTCACTGCCAATAACGTATTACATTTATTTTAATGAAGAATAGAAGCCTAAAGCAACCAGCAAACTCCAATTGTAAGTCGTTTCAGCTGATATTAGTGGATAAATGAAGTTTGATCTTCTCAGGTCCCTGACACACTAGTGGTCACGTAATCACATATTTTAACAAAGCTGCACATTTCAACGATTTATTTTACACGAAAGGTTTATGCTGTTTCGCACAGCATGGAATTTGTTTGTTTATTGTTAAGCACAGGGCTACAAAATGGGCTATCTGTGCTCTGCCCACTGTGAGTATCAAAACCCTATATTTTTAGCAGTATGAGCCCTTAGGCTTACCGCTGAACCGCTAGAGGGCGTAGTAAATAAAAAGAAGGAAACGTTCTAGGAGTCTGCAAATAATGATAATATTAAATATTTGGTTCTTCGGTGTTTATTATAGTTGTCAATACTTTACACATGTGGGTTGAACACTTGGACAGTTTTCGTAATTTTTTCTTGCAATTTTGACATGAATAGAATGAAGAAACTGATTTCAGTTTCAAACACAAAGAAATCCTGTCTGTTATTTTATTTTATCAATGGATTTAATCGACTATTATCTTGGAAGACTGAACCTAGCCTAGCGATTAAATCCAAGGTTCGAGAAGTAACGTGCCGTTGAATACGTTTCGCCCTTTCAGAAATGGGAGCATTGTAACTGCATTTTATTCGTCAATCCTACAGGCGACGGATGTTACTGTCTGGTTTCCTTCCACCTGGTCAGTTTTTCTAAATTACTTGAACCATTCACATTGAAAGAGATAATACTATACAGTAGACATCACAGGAAGTTGTAACAGTGAATTACATCTATACAAAGACCATACATGAAAATACACTGGAAGTATGTGTTGTTAAATATACGAAAAAAAACAACCAAATGCTTCAAGATAGGAAGGTATTGTATTCTATCAATAGGAACGAATGTATTTATTTTTTTTTGGACGGTTTTCCACTTTGTTTTTCCTATAGTATCACGGAGAACTTCCATCAACCGAACCATTAAGCTACATTTAATAAATAAGTGTGACTTTTGTCGAACGGTGTTCTTATTTATACATTTCGTTTTTCTCAAAAGGTTTAATAACAATCGTAACACGCACTATTATCGGTAACTAGAATAAATATTTGTGAAACTTTCAACATCTAAAGCGTCTGTATTATAATTATAACAATTTTTCAGTATAACGTATACTAGCTATGTTTGTTTAGAATTAAGCACAAAGCTACACAATGGGCTATCTGTGCTCTGCCCACCACGGGTATCGAAAGCCGGTTTTAGTGTGTAAGCCCGCAGACATACCACTGTGCCACCTGGGGGCTACTAGCTATGATTCTGTTTCCTGTACCTTTAACGTTCTCGTGGCTCGATAAAACCCAAACGAGCAAATTAGTGAAATTACGAAGCATGATGAACTTTCGCAGGGTCCCTGAAAGTGTTCTATTTCAAGAGTAAATAAAACCAAAATTAGGAGTAAGAAATACCTTTATTTGGCCCGGCATGGCCAAGCGTGTTAAGGCGTGCGACTCGTAATCTGAGGGTCGCGGGTTCGCATCCCTGTCGCGCCAAACATGATCGCCCTTTCAGCCGTGGGGGCGTCATAATGTGATGGTTAATCTCACTGTTCGTTGGTAAAAGAGTAGCCCAAGAGTTGGCGGTGGGTGGCGATGACTAGCTGACTTTCCTCTAGTCTTACCCTGCTAAATTAGGGACGGCTAGCGTAGATAGCCCTCGAGAAGCTTTGCGGGAAATTCAAAACAAACAAACCCTTCATTAACTATAGCTTAGCTGTTTTATACAAGACAAGTTGCCCCCCGCTAGTACAGCGGTATGTCTACGGATTTACAACGCTAAAATCAGGGGTTCGATTCCCCTCGGTGGGCTCAGCAGATAGGCAGATGTGGCTTTGCTATAAGAAAAACAAGACAAGTTCAAATTTTATTTTAATTCGAATACGTTTTAACTGGGTTCTTTGCATTGTCATGATTTTTCTTTAACGTTGCAAGTATTAAAAAACTACTTTTGCGAGTCTTCTTTCATTAAGTCTATTGTAATGACAACTGTCCACCGCTTTTTAGAGTCAATCTAACCAAAAAATATTAACTGCTTCCAATCTCTTCTGAGAATAAGATAATTGCGAAATTACAGATCCGAACTAAAAACCTAGTAATTAATGAATGTGTTTAATGTAACGTAACATTCTTGCTTGAATAAAATAAAAACTATTATAATGATCAGTTGGGCACAACGGCCGTTAACAACAGTAAGGACAGCTTACTCCCTGACGTTAATGAAAAACGACAAGAAAAATGTGACCTAAAAAACTGGAGTTAAAATGCCCTAAAATAAACTAAAGATTATTTTTCACTCTAACATTGAACCCTAATTATCTAGGACACTATCTCTAACTAGAGTTCTGATCTTAAAATATGCAGTACAACTGAAGTTTTGTTTTTACCCTAACACTTAACACTAATTATCTAGAACACTCTCTTCAGCTAGAGTTCGGAGCTTGAAACTAGCTGTGCAACTGAAACTTGTTTTACCTTAACACTAAGCGCTGATTACCTACCATACTCTCTTCAGCTCTGCTCCTGAACTTGAAACGGTCAGTACCGAGTTATCTATAATGACCAACCAACTATAATAATTGTACATCCAAGGATCTAACCTGCAGAAGATCCTTTAGGTATGTAGACTTATTTGATGTGAATTAGACAGTACTTTATTACACCGAAATACGTTCAGAACAATTTTAATATTCTACTCGTGTTTACGTACTTGGTGCATCGCGCACGTCACGATACCTTCTAAGTAAATTAAAAACAAAATAACAAAAACCTCATCTTTGATTATTCCGCTAGGAAGAGTTATGCATTATAAGATGAAAAGTTTTGTTTGTTTGTTTGTTTTGAATTTCGCGCAAAGTTACTCAAGGTTATCTGCGCTAGCCGTCCCTAATTTAGCAGTGTAAGACCAGAGATAAGGCAACTAGTCATCCCCACCCACCGTCAACTCTTGGGCTACTTTTTTACCAACGAATAGTGGGATTGGCCGTCACATTATAACGCCCCCACGGCTGGGAGAGCGAGCATGTTTGGTGCGACAGGGATTCGAACCCGCGACTTTCGAATTACGAGTCCAAGGCCTTAACCCACCTGGCCATGCCGGGCCTAAGATGAAAAAAAATACTGAAATTTCTGAATCTGATAATTTTTAGAAATTTAAAATGCATCACTAAAAAAAATAACTAATTTGAATAACAGCAGCATCGTTGGGTAGTTTGGTGAAATAAAAATGTTTGATACATTTTAGATAATGAAACCGAAACCATACTAAGTGGGTATCGTCTGTATTTCTACGCCTGTTTCACTGAAAAGTAGTCCACGCGTTTCTCGTTAAACTAAACACAAACAAAAAACGTACCACCTTTTTAATGTGATGGAAACCTTTATATTTTCATTGTCACATCATTAGTAAATTTACAAATAATTCCTGAGCTCCTTCAAGTTACTTCTGATTTAACGCCAGTGATGCTCAGTAGAGAGCGACAAGACAATAAAACAGTCTTACGTTAATAAAGAAATTTTCGCGCCAGAAGGATACAGACGCAAAATACTAAAAATAAGTTGTGAAATTTTGATTTAAAACTCTGTGATTAGAAACCAAAAACAAAATGAAAATAAAGTTTCATAACTGCCAGAAAGTGCCACGAATTAATTTCACTCCCCCCCCCCCACCGCCCACTTTTGTTAAAAATCCGTGATGACGTAAAAAACCCACTTGTAGAGAAAAATATATATGTAAAAACGGCTGGTATGGGTTGAGAAAATTATATGTCGAGGAGCGAACAACGCTTCGACCTTCTTCGGTCATCGTCAGGTTAAAAAAATTTCTCAACCAATACCAGCCGTTTTCACATATATATTTTGTTAAAAATGTCGTTCTACACAGAGTATTAGCTCACAGTCCCCTCTGTATATGGCAATGGCACTCGAAATCTGAACACATAACACATATGTAACAACAGCTTTTTATATGGACTAACTAGACAGATTTTGTGTGTTGTTTAGAGACGATAAAAGTTCAGAACGTTGTAAAATAACGGTAAGTCAGTAGGTACTATCACATAACCGTATGATAAAACAATTATAATCGTTAATTTAGAAATATACCGAGTGTGAAGCTGTTATAATCGTTTAATAAACAAAGCTTATAATGAGTGTGAAAATATTATAGCTGCTTATTTAGGTTAATATTGAATAGGGATCTAATATACTCTTTAATATTGACTTCTGGAGAGTCCTTGTTTGAATTTCGCGCAAAGCTACTCGAGGGTTATCTGTGCTAGCCGTCCCTAATTTAGCAGTGTAAGACTAGAGGTAAGGCCGCTAGTCATCACCACCCACCGCCAACTCTTGGGCTACTCCTTAACCAACGAATAGTGGGATTGATTGTTACATTATAACGCCCTCACGGCTGAAAGGGCGAGCATGTTTGGTGCGACAGGGATTCGAACCGGCGACCCTCAAATTACGAGTCGAATGCCTTAACCCATCTAGCCATGCCGGGCCCTAAAAAGTGTTAAGCAGCCATAATTATTTAAATAAGTTCTTAATAAGTGTAGAGATATTATAGCTGTTTATCTAGGTTGGTATTGAACATGGAACAGTTATATCCTTTGATGCAGAATGCACTGAGGAGAAACTGAAAATCCGTCTTGTATTCTCTCTGGGAAGGTTGTGTTCGAAGTCGATATCACATTAAGGGTAAAGAGTAAAATTAATTATATTAGTTTTGTAAATTTCATGAGTTGTGAAGTAAGTTTAAGCACTCGAGTTTAATATCGTAATAACTGAGACGCCCCCACGAGGCCATCATATTCGTTAGAACCTGATGTTATACGTAAGTGTTCTAGAATAATCATTCAGCTGTTTTAATTAATTTAAATATTATCTTTACATTTTATAAACTGTGTATTCAAACATAAGATAACACAATCACAGCGAAACGTTTCGTACGGGAAGCAAAATTTTCCCAGTTCTACACAAGATTTTGGTTTTAAAAACGAATTTTTCATAATTCAGCTACTTAAGTCTTGCATCCCCGTCGCGCCAAACATGCTCACCCTTTCAGCTGTGGGGGCGTTATAATGTGACGGTCAATCCCACTATTCGTTGGTAAAAGAGTAGCCCAAGAGATGGCGGCGGGTGGTGATGACTAGCTGCCTTCCCTCTGGTCTTACACTATTAAATTAGGGACGGCTAGCACAGATAGCCCTCGTGTAGCTTTGCGCGAAATTCAAAAAAACAAACAATCAAACAAAATCCTAAGATTCATAAAGTAATTGTTTCAAGGGGAAACGAAGCACGATTATGAATGCGTGTATTAGCGTATTGTTAGCATTCATTAACCAAAATTGACTGGCTCTATTACCATTTTTTGTATGGTAACTGGAAACTGTGTGAATGGGTTATTTTGTTTTATGATTTTTAAGGTAATTTTGAATTAGAGGACGTTTCCATTTTTTTTTTTTAAATAGACTTTTGGCTTTGAATTTAGGGACGCAAGGACTTAATCACTTAAACGAGCCAATCATTATCTCCCACAAAGCAGACATGTAATTAGAATCCAATGAGGCCATCAGGGATTTAATAACAAAGGGAAGGAAACACGATCTAACGATCGGTGCACAATTTTTGCTTCCTTAATGCATTCCCCCACCTAGATAGTTATAAAACATAGTTGCTAGTAATATTTTAACAACATATTTCAGTTATGGTTTCTCTAATTATTGGTGTTAATTATCAATTCGCAATCGCTTGAAGGCCTCAAAAAGTTTGAATATGATATTCATCTGAAGTTCACTTAAGTTATACTTGAATGTTTATAGTTCCTTGATTAAAAGCTACAGAGCTACACAAAAACGGGCCATTGACTGTGAACGAATACACTTCATGTTCGCAGTAATCAGTAATTTTTACGACAAGCTAGAAGTCTGGCATGGCCAGGTGGTTTAGTCACTCGACTCGTAATCCGAGAGGCGCGAGATCGAATCCTCATCACATCAAACATGCTCGCCCTTTTAGCCGCGAGGACGTTATAATGTGATGGTTAATCCCACTGTTCGTTGGTAAAAGAGTAGCCCAAGAGTTGGCGGTGGGTGGCGATGACTAGCTGACTTTCCTCTAGTCTTACCCTGCTAAATGACGGACGGCTGGCGCAGATAGCCCTTGAGTAGCTTTGTGCAACATTATACAAAAAATTGTGTCAAGCGAGTTTTCAAGCAAACGGAAGAGATAACACAGACCTGCAATAGTTTTATTGTCTTAAAATGTTTACAATAATTCCTTTACTCTGAATCTAAAAATGATATCTAATTTTGTCCATCGCATACACATTTTTTTACCTACAAAACGTAATATGTACTTTTACATAACTGAATCATTTTTATTAAAATCGGAGAACATTTTGTTAAGCTTAACATGTTTACAACCACTGACGATAGATTTCTCTCGACCAATCGCAACGCGAGAGTCTTACCGATCGTTCTAGAACCTAAACATTGGAAAGATAATAATAATAAATGTTCGTTATGGTAAACGAAATAATTATTTGATCTTAGTCAGAGCTTCTTTCTTCCAGATTTCTAAAATAATTCTTACGTGATAGAAAAAGCAATTAATATCCTTTTCAAAATTTAAGTTTTGTTTGTTTTTGAATTTCGCACAAAGGTACTCTTGGGCTACTCTTTTGGGGATTGACCGTCACATTATAACGTCCCCAGAGCTGGGATGGCGAGCATGTTTGGCGCGACGATGGATGCGAACCCGCGACCCTCGGATTACGAGTCGCACGCCTTAACACGCTTGGCCATGCCGGGCCGTTTTGTTTGATTGAATATATTGGAATTTTCATATAGAGCTAAACGAGGGCTAACTGAACATATCTATTCTTGTTGTTAAAATTTGCAAGGCACTTATCACTGTCAGATGTTAAACTACTCTTGTCCAGGATATAACTGCCACTCTTATAGCGCAGCCATGTTCTCAAAGTGCGAAGATCGAGCTTTGGGTCAAAGAATGCAAGCCAAGAACACTCAGGCCCCCAAGTGGCTCGGCAGTGTGTCTGCGGACTTACAATACTAAAAAACTGGATTTGATACCCGTGGTGGGCAGAGCACAGATAGCCCACTGTGTGGTTTGTGTTCAATTCAAAGCAACAACAACAAGAACACTCAGATTCACAGCATACTGTCTGTTAGGTCACGCCTGACTCAAAATGAATTCACAATCTGAGGATCGCGGATTCGAATTCCCGTCACACCAAGACATGCTCGCACTTTCAGCCGTGGGAGCGTCATCATGTGAAGGGCAATGCCACTGTTAGTTGGTAAAAGAGTAGTCCAAGAGTTGGCGGTGGGTGGTGATGATTAGCTGCCTTCCCTCTAGTCTTACATTGATAAATTAGGGACAGATAGTCCCGGTGTAGCTTTGCTTGAAATTCACAAATAAACAAAAGAAAACCCTAAATCTAAAAAAGGACGTACAATATCTTGATCCGGCATGGCCAGGTGGTTAAGGCACTCGACTCATAATCTGAGGGTCACGGATTCGAATCCCAGTCACCCCAAACATGCTAACCCTTTCAGCCGTGAGGTGTTGTAATGTGACGGTTAATCTCACTATTCATTGGTAAAAGTGTAGCCCAAGAGTTGGCGGTGGGTGGTGATGACTAGCTCTATTCCCTCTAGTCTTACACTACTAAATTAGGGACGGCTAGCGCAGATAGCCCTCGTGTAGCTTTGCGCGAAATGTAAAACATTCCAAACCAAGCAAACCAGATGTACAATATCAAGAAAGGTTTAGAGGTTGTACAGGAAGCAAATCGCAGTTTTAAAATGTAACTGAGAAAAGTAAAAAGAAACAGAGTAAATAAAGAAAATTAAGTTCAGCAGTTACGTTTTCAGAAATAAAATTGAGGATATAAAGTCTCTTCATTCAAGGAATTTTTCTGGATAAAATTGAGGATATGAAGCCTCTTCATTCAAGGAATTTTTCTGGATAAAATTGAGGATATGAAACCTCTTCATTCAAGGAATTTTCCTGGATAAAATTGAGGATATGAAGCCTCTTCATTCAAGGAATTTTCCTGGATAAAATTGAGAATATGAAGCCTCTTCATTCAAGGAATTTTCTGGATAAAATTGAGGACATGAAGCCTCTTCATTCAAGGAATTTTCTGGATAAAATTGAGGATATAAAGCCTCTTCATTCAAGGAATTTTTCTGGATAAAATTGAGGACATGAAGCCTCTTCATTCAAGGAATTTTTCTGGATAAAATTGAGGATATGAAGCCTCTTCATTCAAGGAATTTTCCTGGATAAAATTGAGGATATGAAGCCTCTTCATTCAAGGAATTTTTCTGGATAAAATTGAGGATATGAAGCCTCTTCATTCAAGGAATTTTTCTGGATAAAATTGAGGATATGAAGCCTCTTCATTCAAGGAATTTTCCTGATAAAATTGAGGATATGAAGCCTCTTCATTCAAGGAATTTTCTGGATAAAATTGAGGATATGAAGCCTCTTCATTCAAGGAATTTTCTGGATAAAATTGAGGATATGAAGCCTCTTCATTCAAGGAATTTTTCTGGATAAAATTGAGGATATGAAGCCTCTTCATTCAAGGAATTTTTCTAGATAAAATTGAGGATATGAAGCCTCTTCATTCAAGGAATTTTCCTGGATAAAATTGAGGATATGAAGCCTCTTCATTCAAGGAATTTTCTGGATAAAATTGAGGATATGAAGCCTCTTCATTCAAGGAATTTTCTGGATAAAATTGAGGATATGAAGCCTCTTCATTCAAGGAATTTTCTGGATAAAATTGAGGATATGAAGCCTCTTCATTCAAGGAATTTTCCTGGATAAAATTGAGGATATGAAGCCTCTTCATTCAAGGAATTTTTCTGGATAAAATTGAGGATATGAAGCCTCTTCATTCAAGGAATTTTCCTGGATAAAATTGAGGATATGAAGCCTCTTCATTCAAGGAATTTTTCTGGATAAAATTGAGGATATGAAGCCTCTTCATTCAAGGAATTTTCTGGATAAAATTGAGGATATGAAGCCTCTTCATTCAAGGAATTTTTCTGGATAAAATTGAGGATATGAAGCCTCTTCATTCAAGGAATTTTCCTGGATAAAATTGAGGATATGAAGCCTCTTCATTCAAGGAAGTTTTTTGGATAAAATTGAGGATATGAAGCCTCTTCATTCAAGGAATTTTTCTGGATAAAATTGAGGATATGAAGCCTCTTCATTCAAGGAATTTTTCTGGATAAAATTGAGGATATGAAGCCTCTTCATTCAAGGAATTTTTCTGGATAAAATTGAGGATATGAAGCCTCTTCATTCAAGGAATTTTTCTGGATCCAAGTAAGAAAAACTTTATTTAAACTGTAAATGTTACAACTTTGTGACTTGAGATAAATTCCTTGTCACCGCTTCGACATTCCTAAATGAATTCCTCCAGTAAATGAGAGTGTAGCGGTTTATCGAACCAAGATCTTGAATACCAAGGTTTCGATGGCGTCATCAGTGCGTTGGCTGCTTTTAAGTCGAAATTCTGTTTTTAATTAATTGACGATACAAAGGTGCCTAACGAGCGACGAGAACATGAATCTTAACAAACACAAGTGTTGATGAAACACGCTGATTAAATATCTTAATAATATCACGAGGACCCTCCCAGTAGCCCAGAGTTATCCATACGGAGATAAAACACTAACATCTGGGGTTTGATTCACTGCGGTAATCGTGTCAGATAGACTAAATTCCCTTTGCTCTAAAAACTATTACAAATTTTATAGGTGTGTTTGTGTGTCTCCGAGTGGCACATCTGTATGTCTGCAGATTTACACCGCTATAAACCAGGTTTCTATGCCTATGGTGGGCAGAGCATAGATATCCCATTCTGCTGAACTTTAAACAACGCTTCTTTCACAATGTAGGTGTTTTGCTATGTAGAAAATGTTTAAAAAAAATGAGGAGTATCCTCGTGAGGGGTGAAAAAAGGGTTCGATATGTCTCTGAGAACGTTCTGGTCTTTCAGCTATAGGGGAGTTATAACTGTGACAGTCAATGCCTCTTTCCCATTAAGAATAGCCTAAAGACGAAAGGCGGAAGAAAGACTTTCGAAACATCGTCCTCTACACTCGTGCCTCCACAACAGGCATTTGCCATCCATTCTACAAAGTTTCATCATGAATTCTCTGCCTAAACAATCTATCAGGGAAGCCCATTAAGCAGTTTTGCGTTAATACAAACAACTACGTGTCTTATTCAGAATGACTGATATTTTTCAAGGTAAAAATTAATTAATAGATAGGATAACATATATAAAGAAAAAGACATGAATTAATTAAATTTGTAAGACAATAATAAACCGTTTCGTATCATAACAGATAGATCAGTTTATTTCCCCCTATATATTTATTTCTTTGTTGTTTTTATTAAACGTGCGTTTCGCTCCATTGTTCTTTGAAGTTGTCGTAATTACGTTTCGTCATTTCGTTACTTATTATATGGCCCAAATTATTCTTTGGAAATTATAAAACAAAAAATTCCTCTGTGACAAAATCAACTACGATGGCGAAATGTTGGAGTCCGCTGCCTTTTTCATACGTTTCTAAAATAAAGCCGAAGGTACGGGTCTGTAATACATGGAAGTTCTCAGTCAATAATTCGTGTTTTTTTCTTAATCGAAGGAGACAGTGGCAGAATAATCCTTTGCTCGGTTAGAATACGCCAGGAGAGCATGTAATATATTGACGAAATAAAACGTAGTGGTGCCTGAAATAAAGATTTTTCTGTCAGGTGGTTTCGAAATGAAGTGATTTTTCAAACTGAATCACAAGAAGTTTCGAGGAGAACCTTTACGATAATCTGAGTCAAGGCAACTGTTGTGAATCTGAGATAATTCTGAATGGAGAATACATTTAATTGGATTCTATATAATATTTACCCGTTGGGCGAGCCCATCTAACAAAGATGTGTCTCTACAGCTCAAATTCGTGTATGTATACGTATATATGTTTGTTTCTTGTTTAAAACACAAAACTACACAATAGGCTATCTGTGCTCTGTTCACCACGGGTATCAAAACCCGGTTTCTAGCGTTGTTAGTCCGCAGACATCCCGCTGGGAGTGGGGCGTTTTAAAGCACTTGACCATGCTTATGCAAACTGATTTGAAAGTTTACTAATAATAACATGAAATAGGGTTATTTCGCTTGATTCTCCGGTCTTGTCCTTTCGATATTAATTGATTTTTGTTATTAGCACATGCTCACGTGTTAACCCTTGTTTTCCTAGTTTTATTCATTTGATTAATTCTTCAGACCGACGATGGGGGCACCACCGTCTGCCGACTTGTTACTTTCTGGGGGTTGGAATTAAATGAGATAATAATAACTTTAACAAAAAACAAACGAAACAACTGGGTGGTAATTCCAAAGGTTGTGCCAACACGACTCGAAGAACATAGCGCGCGTTTGTAGCAAAAGAATGCAAACCATGAACCGTTTATCGCTTTAACTAGCAGGCCACACTCGCTTTTATACTGTACTTATAATTCAGAATATTAGTTCTAGTAGTTCGTGAACCACATATTATTTGGTTTAATAAAATTGGAATGAATTTTTCTTCCCTTCTTGATGGTACAACGGTAAGTCTGAGGGCTTATAATGCTAAACATCGGTAGGCAGAGCACAGGTAGGTTTGGCTTCATAACAAACAAGTGACCTGGAACCTTATAGCCGTTATATTTAGATTTAATATTTCATTAACGTTTACTCTATACATAACCTTCCCCACTGGCACAGCAAATATGTCTAATGACTTACAACTCTAGAAACCGGGTTTCGATACTTATGGTTGAGAGAGCACAGATAGCCAATTGTGCAGCTTTGTGCTTAAGTAGAAACAAGCAAACAAAAAACTCTGTACATGTTACATAAATGTTATTTATGATTTCTTCTCGCTATGGAGTAATTTTTTATATTTGAGGTGTAAGAATACTAAAAAACCCGCATCAACTAACCCATTTCCTTTAAATTTATAATAAATAGTTCCCCAAATATTATTCTAAAGTAGTTCGTGTACAGTGTTTACCCACTTTTAGAATCTTATATAATTGTTGCATACATTTTATCTTCATCATCTTTATAAAGTTGTAACGTTGCTCTATAGATTGTTATATACTCTGATGCACTAACGTTTCACCATAAGCTATTCAGAGCTCGGGGATAGTCTGACGTAGATTGCTCGGGATTAAGGATACTATATTCTTCTGCAATACCTTTATATATTAAAATTCTCGCAATGAATGTTATAAAACACCTACGTTTAAAGAATTGTTTGTTTTTCTGAATTTCGCGCAAAGCTACACGAGGACTATCTGCGCTAGCCGTTCCTAATTTAGCAGTGTAAGACTAGAGGAAAGGCAGCTAGTCATCATCACCCACCGCCAACTCTTGGGATACTCTTGTACCAACGAATAGTGGGATTGACCTAAAATTATAATGCCCCCACGGCTGAAAGGGCGAGCATGTTTGGTGCGACCGGGATTCGAACACGCGACCTTCAGATTACGAGTTGAACGTCTTAACCCACCTGGCCATGCCGAGACAGGTTTAAAGAAACAGTGTGTTGATAACAGGACATAAACAGTAAGATTTATGTTCATTAACTTTTTTCATTTCACACGCGCACAGGAAAATTGAAAGTCCAAATTCTAATAATTTCTTATCTCTAACAAACAGCGATTATTTCAATTCGTAATTTGGTATGGGAAGTAATTTACCCAAATACACTAAAGTCACATGTTTAGTTAAAGAATTATATTACAAATTAATAACATCGTATAACAATAAAAAAATAAAACAATTCATAAAAGTTATATTTTACTCTAATGTTTCCAGTGCGGTATTTATTGATAAATAGACTATTAGTGTTAATAAAGAATGATATTCATTATTCACATATAAAACTGATGTTTTTCCTGATAGAATACAAGGACTCCAATGTAAATATTCATTTACGTTTATGGCAAGTGTTCACATACTGTCTGCTACCGTCCCTAATTTTGAACTCTTGACCAGTCAACCATAATGCACCTGCGGATTAAGGATTTGAATCCACCTCACCAGCTCCGAAACTTACGTTGTGACACACAAATGTGTCGAATGTAATTTTCTAATGTCAAAGCTTCTGAAAGCTTGTTCCAATCACTTTGGTTTTGGACTAATTTGTACTTACATTATTGCGTTCCTTTATATATAAATTGCAATTTGCTGATTACATAAGTATTATTATTTGGCAGCCCGACATGGCCAAGCGTGTTAAGGCGTGCGATTCGTAATCTGAGGGTTGCGGGTTCCCATACCCGTCGCGCCAAACATGCTCGCCCTTTCAGCCGTGGGGGCGTTATAATGTGATGGTTAATCTCACTGTTCGTTGGTAAAAGAGTAGCCCAAGAGTTGGCGGTGGGTGGCGATGACTAGCTGACTTTCCTCTAGTCTTACACTGCTAAATTAGGGACGGCTAGCACAGATAGCCCTCGAGTAGCTTTGCGGGAAATTCAAAACAAACAAACCCTTCATTAACTATAGCTTAGTTGTTTTATACAAGACAAGTTCGAACTTTATTTTAATTCGAATACGTTTTAACTGGGTTCTTTGCATTGTCATGATTTGTCTTTAACGTTGCAAGTATTAGAAACTACTTTTGCGAGTCTTCTTTCATTAAGTCTATTGTAATGACAACTGTCCACCGCTTTTCTAGAGTCAATCTAACCAAAAAAATATTAACTGCTTCGAATCCCTTCTGATGTGTGACGGTCAATCCCCCCTATTCGTTGGTAAAAGAGTAGCCCAAGAGATGGCGGCGGGTGGTGATGACTAGCTGCCTTCCCTCTAGTCTTACACTACTAAATTAGGGACGGCTAGCACAGATAAGCCTCGAGTAGCTTTGTGCGAAATTCAAAAACAAACAAACAAACAATTAGTACTTGGTAGAAGCACCTTTGACAAGAGTTACTGCTGTGAGTCTTTTTGGATAAGTCTCTACTAGTTTTGCGAAATGGGATGGTGTAGTTTTTGCTCGTTTCTCTTGGCAAAATTGCTCCAATTCTGACAAATTTGTTGGATATTGTTGCTAGACTGCAAGCCTATCCATAAATTTTCTGTTTAATTCAAGTCAGGACGATCACTTTCTTACAAAGTCCGCTGGGGATCATTGATGGACCAGCAATCTTCAAGTCTTGCCATATCTTTTTCATTGGATTCAAGTCAAGACTTTGACTGGACCACTCCAGGACATTCACGCTCTTTTTCTTGAACCACTACAGTGTGACTTTGGCCTTGTATTTCGGGTCATTGTTCTCCTGAAATGTGAAATTTCGACCTAGTTTTATACTCTTGGTTGACTCAAGCTGGTTTTCTTCTGGGATTCTTCTGTACTTTATACTATTCATCTTCTCCTTAGTCCTGATGAACTTCCCAGTCCCTCCTGATGAGAATCATCCAGACAACTTGATATTGCCACCTCCATGCTGGACAATTGGGACGGTGTTGACAAGGTGATGTGTTGTTTTGTGCTTGCGCCAGACCTAATGCTTTGAATTTAGTCCACAAAGCTCAACTTTTGTGTCGTCTGACCACAAAACCTTCTGTCACGTGTCTGCAGTATTATTTACATACTTGTCCACAAACTTCATGCGAGACCTAAAATTATTCCTTTTCAGTCATGGTTTCTTTCTTGCCACTCGCTGTGTGGATCTACTTTGTGTAAGGGCTGGGATATTTTTGATGTATGAATACTAACTTCTATCTTAAACACGAAACTTTGCAAATATTTCAGAGTCACTGTTCGCTTCATAGTGACATCTCTCACCAGTTTCCTGCTTGCTCATCTGCTTAGTTTGAAAGTGCTCCTTGATTCAGGTAGTGACTGGATGGTATGAAGCACATTCCACTTTTTAATCATTGTCTTCACCGTACTCAAAAGTAATCAGAGATTTTGAAATTGTCTTCTAACCTTCACCTAATATGTGTTTGTCCACCACTTTATCCTCGACTTTTTTTTGGAAAGCTCCTCGGTGTTCATGGTTCGTGTCCCTATATGAGTTGTGGCTTGAACAGATGTATTTACTCTGACGTTAAACCACATTCATTACACAATGACATAGAACTAATTTTGTGACCTTTTAAATTAATCGTTTACACTTGAATTTATTTACTATCAGCGTTTGTTGTTGTTTTGTTTTGTTTAACTGTTTCTGTTTGGAGTAGAATGTGTAGATTCTAAATATAAAACCCCATTTGAAAGTTTCATGATTGCGAGATGGAAACAAAATATGGAAACTCTGCAGGGGAATGAACACTTTTGTAAGGCACTGTATTTCAACTTACAGGGCTGTGTAAGGCAATATTTCAACTTATAGGGCTGTGTAAGATAAAATTTTAACTTTTCTGGCTGTGTAAGGCAATATTTCAATTCAAATAGCAGCGTAAGGTCATATTTCAACTTACAGAGTCATACAAGGTTATATATAGTTCAATTTGGAGGTTGTGTAAGGTCATATATCAACTTACGTGGTTGTGTAAGGACATATTTCAGCTTAACATGCAGGAACGTGTTTGACGTGTACAATATAACGCACGGACGAGAAAGGTATCGCGAGACTTCCTACACTGGAATATTCCTAACAGGACTACAATATCATTGCTTTTAATTCCAAGCATTAAGATCACGTAAATGATATATATTTTTAAGACAGTCTTCAGGTAACAAGACTTATAAAGATATAACAGATTGTAGGTAATTTAACGTTAAAATGTTACCCTACTTTTCTTTCAGTATCACATATAAATGATAAAGTATCTAGACTGTTAAACCCCCTAGTGGCACAACAGTAAGTCTGCAGAATTATAACTTTGAAAGCCGTACTGTTTCTATGTGTAAAACTACTCGATGCTGCACACGTATATATTTAGTTATTTACACTGAAATTCAGTGTGCGCGTGATTTCTCTGAAGTTGTTGAATTTTTTTTCAGTTTGTTTCAACGTAAATGGGCTGTCTGCGCTTTGTACAACGCAGGATGTCGAACCACACATTTTAGTGTTGTAAGTCCATAAGTTTACCGCTGACCCACTGGGATATATTTGACGAAAGAAGACAAGTGTTTGTTTTGTTGTTTTTACGAGAGCGAGTCCAGTTACTTACAGTGTTTTAAGGAAAGTTCCACAATCATTTTATTTAGTACACTTACATTTACTTTTACGAAGACGGCCCGATATGGCCAGGGGTGAAGGCATTCGACCCGTTATCTGAGTATCGCGGATTCGAATTCCCGTCGCACCAAAGATGCTCGCCCTTTCAGCCGTGGGGGCGTTATATGTTACGGTCAATCCCACTATTCGTTGGTAACAGAGTAGCCCAAGAGTTGGCAATGGGTGGTGATGACTAACTGCCTTCCCTCTAGTCTTACACTGCACAATTATGGACGGCTGGCGCAGATAGCCCTCATATAACTTTGCGCGAAACTAAACAAAAACTTTCACTAGGGCATACCAGTGATTTGTTTTTAAAGATTACTGGCTCTACATGTGTTTTTAACGAATGTCTTTAGTTTTTGTTCTTTCTAAGTGCAAAAATACCAGATGCTGTACACACATTTGTTCATTTATTCAGACTTAAAGATTAGCGAGTGAGTGAGTTACATTAACTGATTGTTCATATTTTCTCAGGACATTTTCTCTGAACGAACTTAATGTTCAGTAAAACAACAACTCTCATGAAAGTGGAAACAGTAAGGTAAACCTCTCATCAGCAATTGGAGACTTTGTTGTTTAACTTTGTCTGCAAATTCTTGTTCAGTCAAAAACTCATTACATAAAACTGTTTGCTAAAAGTTACATTTAAATATTTCACTAAACTAAATATTTCAAACTAACATCAGTTTTGTTGAGGAAATTACCAGTAATTAACAACTAAAACATTAACATGCATTTATGAACCGTTATTTATTGTATAACAAGAGAAATAAATGAGTTTGATTAGTGAGACCATGTTTATCTGGCTAAGAGACTGAGATAAATAATGACTTAACAAAAATTCTGCATGAGTTAGGCCCTCATTTTTTAAAATTTTATGATAAATCAATATCGTCTGTAAATTGTCTACCGATAAAATGGAACAAAAACATTAACTACGTATACCCTCTACTAACGATAACTTGACATGTGATACAAAAGACGTCAGAGAAAGCCAGAAATCTTACATAGTCACGTGGACAAATAAGTGGGTAAATACATCTCGATACGAACTTAGCAACCAAGCACTATTTTTTCAGCATCAGATGTCTTCAGAACAACAGCCATAACGAACAAAACTGCTTGTAGTACCTGCCAATTAACGTATTACTTTATCAAGTACATCAGTTATAGTGATTTACCTTCTTCGGAGTTTATTCTGTTTTTCAGTATTAACAGCAAAAACGTTTGATTTTGATTATGATTTTGAAAAAAAATGGAGACATTGAAGGTCAAAGTTAAACCACGAATAGAAAATTCATTATCAGTGACCTTTCTTCATAGACCACTCATAGTTATTACGTTTCCATCTGATAACGGTGTACACAGCTGTTTTATACTTTAAATTAAATAACATTAGATTGAACGAATCCGTAATTTTATAATAATGTATCCAGGAAAAAATATGTTTCCAGAGTCTTTAAAAACCGTTCCTACTGAATAAATAAATTAAGCTAAAATATATTTTTCTAAGAGCTTTTGCAATGAGGTTCATTTCACGAATTTCGTTTTAACACTTTTGTTGATGTAACGTAGGAATCCCACGACAACTTGGTACAGTTTTTGTGTTTATTCGTTTCACCGAACAGTAAGTAGGCTTAGCAGTTGTAAATGTTTAGTTATATGAATTAAAATAATATAGTAAATATTTAAACGTTGAGCCAAAAATGTAAGATCGTTTTTTAGTTATTTTTCCAGATGGAAACTTACCAAGTAATTAAACAGTTGTTTCAAATATCATTAAATATAACCACAGATATTAGATATAAAAATAAACAACAACAAAAGAAAATCGCCTTCAACAACAAGGAAAACGTAAACCAGTAATCTGACTGACCACAATATCTGCTATGATCAGTAATCTGACTGACCACAATATCTGCCATATTGTATTATTGTAATACAGTACAATAACATGTACAATAGCGTTCTTATACAGTGCAACAATAAACTTACAGTACAATACCATACTGTCACACCAAACATGTTCGTCCTTTCAGCCGTGGAGAAGTTATAATGTTACGATCACTTCTGCTATTCGTCAATAAAAAAGTAGCCCAAGAGTTGGCGGTGGGTGGTGATGACTCGCTGCCATCCCTCTAATCTTACACTGTGAAATTAGAGACGGTTAGCGCCGATAGCTCTCGTGTATCTTTGCGCTAAATTCAAAAACAAACAAACAACCTTTTATTACACGTGTACTGTCCTCGGAGCTAAGAGTGTTTTTAAGCCTACTTTTAGAGTAAGAGATTTATTTCCACACAAAAACAGACATTTGCATTTCTTGAGGTCATGGATCGTAAAAACATAAACTTATTTACACTGCACAGTCGCCTACATAGATAAAAGTAGATGACATCTGAAATGTTTAAGAAAAAACTAGTTTTAGATCGTCAAATCCATGTCCTTCTGCCTCACGTTTCTTGATGTAAAATCCAGAAAAAAAACAAACAGACTTAGGACTAGAAATCAGAGAACGTCTGTTAATTAATAAGTACTGATCTATCACACTCTAGTAAAAGTGGTTTAGAATAAATTATTCAGGTTCTCGATTTTCACTGGTAATTATTTCTTTGTCTCCCATTTGTATGTGTGTGTGTTTTCTAATAGCAAAGCGACCTCGGGCTATCTGCTATGTCTACTGAAAGAAATCGAACGCTTGATTTTAGTGTTGTAAATCCGTAGACTTATTGCTGTTCCAGCGGGAGATTTTCTTCCTTTTTCATTGTATGTGTATCTAGGTGTTAACCAACAGTTTTGAGGGCTAAGGCCCAGAGCGTAACAATAAAAGTCCCCCCCCCCAAAAAAAAAGAAAAAATATTTAAGAATAAATTTTCATCATCATTTTCACTCCATTTTAATTTATTGGTTGTTGTTTTGAATTAAGCACAAAGCTAGACAATGGGCTATCTGTGTTCTGCCCACCACGGGTATCGAAACTCGGTTTTTAGCGTTGTAAGTCCGTAGACATACCGCTGAGCCACTGGAGGGGAAGGGGGCTATATATTGGTATTTTTGTGTTGGTTGATGTTTGTTTTTCTGGTATGACTTGGACTATCGCGGGATCGAACCCCGTTATTGAACATGCTCGTTCTTTCAGCCGTGGACGCGTTATAATGTGACGGTAAATTCTAGTTTTCGGATGTAAAAATAACCCACGGATGTTGTTCAGTTGCTGCTCGTCCACTTATATATTGTGACGACATTAACAGCGGTCTTCTTGCATTTGTGTGAAATCCAACAAAAAGCAGTGTATACACACACACACATAGACATATAAATAAATAAATATTCAACTTATATTCTACTGATAATCTGATATTAAAGTTACGACTTCACTGTCGGAAATTCAAGATATATTTCTTCCGCAGCAGTCTTAACGTTCTCGACTAACTTTATGATTTCCCCCAAATTGTGTAATAACTTGAGTAACCTCATTTTACATTGTTTCTTTTCAATGAAAGAAAATGGACACAAAAAGGTTTAATACTGCTGTTAGAAACACAACAAAAATAGTTTTATTTTTTCCATTCAAATTCCCCAACCATGAATTTTAATCTCCCTAAGAGGTACCGTACAATTCGAAAGCTTTCGCAACCGGTTCAGTAGGCTCCACCGAATTGAAATTAACATGAAGATATACGTTTGAATTCTCAAAACCTAAAACATTGAATTTTCTATTCCAGCGTGAGATACATGCGTAACAGCTCAACACTTTCGAACGAAATAGACAGCCGAAAGAGGGCAACCTAGTCAAATTTCTGGATCTATTTGAAGTAATCTTATTTGTTGTAAAGAGCAAAGATACACAATAGGTTATTTGAGCTCTAGCTACCGCGGGTATCGAAATCCAATTTTTAGCGTAATAGTCCCATTGACTTTCCATTGAGCCATCGGAGAGTCAGTGGGATTGTTACGCTAAAAATTGGATTTTGATACCCGGTATGGGAAAGTAAGCAACATAGAATTGATGTCTTATAAAACCACAAAATTCCCACTGCATTAAAAATAACACATTTTTAAATTTTTTTATCAAAACTTAAACCTTCTCGAAACTACAAATAGTGATGTTTGTTTGTTTTGGAATTTCGCACAAAGCTACTCAAGGGCTATCTGTGCTAGCCGTCCCTAATTTAGCAGTGTAAGACTAGAGGGAAGGCAGCTAGTCATCACCACCCACCGCCAACTCTTGGGCTACTCTTTTACCAACGAATAGTGGGATTGACCGTCACATTATACACCCCCACGGCTGGGAGGGCGAGCATGTTTAGCGCGACGCGGGCGCGAACCCGCGACCCTCGGATTACGAGTCGCACGCTTTACCCGCTAGGCCATGCCGGGCCTACAAATAGTGAACCTTGTTAAACCTATAATAATAGTTTGATTAAACCTTCTGTTTAATTTTGATAATAATATTGTAATTAATAAATTAAGCATTTCAAAAAAAAACATCGCTTGAAAACACCTTTTCTTAAGTTCCTTATAAGAAGGACAATTTGGAAGAGTTAGAACATTAGTTATAAATTTATAATCAACATTAAGTGAGTGATAGGTGTTATTAGATTAGCAAGATATTTCCTGTCGCCACGTTTCAGAATTTGTTGTGTAATATCTAAATATCCTTTAAGCTGTTAACAATTACTTAGCCCTCGTGCTAAAATATATGTATATATATAGAGGGATAGATAAATAGTCCTTCTTCCACTGACGTTTGAATTATTCTCAAAAAATTACGTGCAATATTAATTAATAGTGTCACCTGTTGGCCTTTACGAGAACTATTTCCAACTGCAATTCTTCAATGTACTCACAGATCTGGCACTCCACTAGCACTTTTCTAGCTCCGGATTCGAATCCAATCATCGATAATGCTCGCTCTTTCATCCAAAAGGGCATTATAATATGACGGTCAATCTTTTTTTACTATTTACCTTCTCTCTAGTTTGTCAGTTCTATACTTTGTTTTGAATTTCGCGCAAAGCTACTCGAGGGCTATCTGCGCTAGCCGTTCCCAATTTAGCAGTGTAAGACTAGAGGGAAGGCAGGTAGTCATCACCACCCGCCGCCAACTCTTAAGTGACTCTTTTACCAACGAATAGTAGGATTGACCGTAACATTACAACGCCTCCACGGCTGACAGGGAGAGCATGTTTGATGCGACCAGGATTCGAATCCGCGACCCTCGGATTACGAGGCGATCGCTTTAACACGCTTGGCCATGCCGGGCCTCAATTCTAGATAAGGAACGGCTGGCATTATTAGCTTTTTCGTAGCTATGCTGTTGTTGTTGTTTTGGAATTTCGCACAAAGCTACTCGAGGGCTATCTGTGCTAGCCGTCCCTAATTTAGCAGTGTAAGACTAGAGGGAAGGCAGCTAGTCATCACCACCCACCGCCAACTCTTGGGCTACTCTTTTACCAACGAATAGTGGGATTGACCGTCACATTATACACCCCCACGGCTGGGAGGGCGAGCATGTTTAGCGCGACGCGGGCGCGAACCCGCGACCCTCGGATTACGAGTCGCACGCCTTACCCGCTAGGCCATGCCGGGCCTACAAATAGTGAACCTTGTTAAACCTATAATAATAGTTTGATTAAACCTTCTGTTTAATTTTGATAATAATATTGTAATTAATAAATTAAGCATTTCAAAAAAAAACATCGCTTGAAAACACCTTTTCTTAAGTTCCTTATAAGAAGGACAATTTGGAAGAGTTAGAACATTAGTTATAAATTTATAATCAACATTAAGTGAGTGATAGGTGTTATTAGATTAGCAAGATATTTCCTGTCGCCACGTTTCAGAATTTGTTGTGTAATATCTAAATATCCTTTAAGCTGTTAACAATTACTTAGCCCTCGTGCTAAAATATATGTATATATATAGAGGGATAGATAAATAGTCCTTCTTCCACTGACGTTTGAATTATTCTCAAAAAATTACGTGCAATATTAATTAATAGTGTCACCTGTTGGCCTTTACGAGAACTATTTCCAACTGCAATTCTTCAATGTACTCACAGATCTGGCACTCCACTAGCACTTTTCTAGCTCCGGATTCGAATCCAATCATCGATAATGCTCGCTCTTTCATCCAAAAGGGCATTATAATATGACGGTCAATCTTTTTTTACTATTTACCTTCTCTCTAGTTTGTCAGTTCTATACTTTGTTTTGAATTTCGCGCAAAGCTACTCGAGGGCTATCTGCGCTAGCCGTTCCCAATTTAGCAGTGTAAGACTAGAGGGAAGGCAGGTAGTCATCACCACCCGCCGCCAACTCTTAAGTGACTCTTTTACCAACGAATAGTAGGATTGACCGTAACATTACAACGCCTCCACGGCTGACAGGGAGAGCATGTTTGATGCGACCAGGATTCGAATCCGCGACCCTCGGATTACGAGGCGATCGCTTTAACACGCTTGGCCATGCCGGGCCTCAATTCTAGATAAGGAACGGCTGGCATTATTAGCTTTTTCGTAGCTATGCTGTTGTTGTTGTTTTGGAATTTCGCACAAAGCTACTCGAGGGCTATCTGTGCTAGCCATCCCTAATTTTGCAGTGTAAGACTAGAGGGAAGGCAGCTAGTCATCACCACCCACCGCCAACTCCTGGGCTACTCTTTTACCAACGAATAGTGGGATTGACCGTCACATTATACACCCCCACGGCTGGGAGGGCGAGCATGTTTAGCGCGACGCGGGCGCGAACCCGCGACCCTCGGATTACGAGTCGCACGCCTTACTCGCTTGGCCATGCCAGGCCTTCGTAGCTATGCGCGAAATTAAACAAAGGACAGCATATCCATTACATTCTGTCTTATCTTGTTTCTTATTTTCATCTTTTCGCCTCTTATAGATGTTGTCTCGTCTATTATACTTACATTAAGTACCTCAATCTCCTCTGACTTCCCTGTCCTTATTTTTGTGTCACAAGACACGATATGCATTCTCACTAATTATCTACTCCATATTCCTGTTTCCTAATGTCGCCATGTTGTTTTGCTACCACATAACTACTCAAGTTCCTACTTAGCATCCGTCTTGCACGTGTAATTTCCCCGTGTGTGTTTCGAACTTTATTTCTCTCTTATCGTCCATGTCCAGTATGCCTGATAACAGATCGAATGGATTCAATTAATTTTCTGTTGACTGCTAACCCTTACAATAACAAAAGTTCTTCGTCCTGCCTCCTCACGCCACCTACAAATACATTTTGAACAACGTTTACATGCTTATGGTCCGCTGCCTACAAACTTTCACTTTAGCATCTTGTTAAACATTAATTTTTGTTATAAATTTGTTAATATAACAGTTCGGTAATCCCTTCATAGAAGTGGCAGAAAGAGAATTTATCTCCAGAAATAGAAAATATATTAAGTTTCTGTATTTACAATAACTACATATTTTTCAATAACCGTGTTTTTAAACAAGTAATGGCCTGGCATGGCCTAGCGCGTTAAGGCGTGCGCTTCGTAATCTGAGGGACGCGGGTTCGCGCCCGAGTCGCGCCAAAACATGCTCGCCCTCCCAGCCGTGGGAGCGTTATAATGTGACAGTCAATCCCACTATTCGTTGGTAAAAGAGTAGCCCAAGAGTTGGCGGTGGGTGGTGATGACTAGCTGCCTTCTCTCTAGTCTTACACTGCTAAATTAGGGACGGCTAGCACAGATAGCCCTCGAGTTGCTTTGTGCGAAATTCCAAAACAAACAATAAACAAGTAATAGGAGTTCCAATAAGAGCTAACTATTCTACTTCTATAGCAAATTTATATATTTGTTTTTATAAAAATGGGTTTATTACAAACAACATAAACACAAGTACTTTTGTTTTAACTTTCAGATTTATAGATGATTTAATTAGTATGAATAATCCTGAAATAAATAATGCTATTAACACTATTTATTCAGCAGAATTAGAAATGGAAAATACTTCAATATCTTGTACACAAGTACATTATTTAGATTTAGAAATTAAAATAAATTATAAGGATATCAATGTGAATATCTTTGATAAAATAAAATATTTTACCTTTTCAACATCCGGCATGGCTAGATGGTTAAGGCACTTGACTCGTAATCTAAGGGTCGCGGGTTTGAATCCCCCCTCACACCAACCATGCTCGCCCTTTCAGCCGTAAGAGTGTTATAGTGTAACGATCAATCCCAATATTCGTTGGTAAAATAATAGCCCAAGAGTTGGCGGTGGGTGGTGATGACTTGGGACAGCGATAAGTCTACGGATTTACAACGTTAAAATTATAGGTTCGATTTCCCTCTATGGACACAGAAGATAGCCTGATGTGGCTTTGATATAAGAAAACACACATACACACGCCTTTTCAATATATGGTTTACTTTCTTTTAATTGTAATGCACTATACACTTCTGTGATAAGCATTATAACTTCGCAACTATTTAGGTACTGTAAAATTTGTAATAATTTACAATATATTATCAGTAATGTTGAAATACTGATAAAAATTAATAGTTAATGGATTTAATAAGTTTGCTTGTTTTTTGAATTTCGCACAAAGCTACTCGAGAGCTATCTGTGCTAGCCGTCCCTAATTTAGTAGTGTAAGACTAGAGGGAAGGCAGCTAGTCATCACCACCCACCGCCAACTCTTGGGCTACTCTTTTACCAACGAATAGTGGGATTGACCGTCACATTATAACGTCCCCACGGCTAAAAGGGCGAGCATGTTTGGCGCGACGGGGATGCGAACCCAAGACCCTCAGACTACGAGGGTCCCAAACACGCTTGGCCATGCTGAGCCAAAATGTTTGGTGTGATGGGGATTTGAACCCTCGATCCTCGGATTAGGAGTCGAGTGCCTTAACTACCTGGGCCAGGATTTAATAAGGAAATTTAAATAACATTATTAAACTATTCTCTAATAAATATAAAGAGTATTAACTAAATATAAAGAAATAAAAATTAGGGGAATTTTACTTAAAATTTATAATTATTTTTAATTGTTAATAAGGTCATTAAACAACTCGACACTATTTTATGCGGATGTACACTTTGCTGCATATAAAGGTTGTTTATATAATGAAAACTGATAGTTACAGTAGACAAAATGGGTGGTGGTTGGGAGTTACATCAATTAGTTTAGATAACTGGTTGGGACTCTTCATACTAGTATAATTCGTTTACTGGGCTACCAGCTGTGCCTTTCTACCATAATGGGGCTGGAATGCTAAGTTCAAAAAGTAAGTTTTTAACTTACTTTCCCTCAAATGATAGTAACTTATTTTCTTATCATTATTTTTCAGTTAATTATTTCTTCTTTACTTTGTGGAGCAGTCACCTTCCTACAACTGTCCAATGTGGGACGTTGTGGGGTTGAATACCCACACCTCGCTCTTCTAATTTCTATTTCTATTATTTTTATTTTTATTACTATTCCTTTATTTTATTTTATTCATGTGAAACTAGCGAATGGAGGCTAAGTTTGATAGACGGTGTATCCCTACCGCATTGTGGGTCCTACCTTTTCAGTCACCTCTAAAACCTAGGTTACATTTTATATTTCACTTTATAGTTTGTACCCTGGAATCCTTTCAGTTGGTACAGCGTTTTTAATTATTTAATTTTGTTTTGGCTTGTTTTTGGTTATGACAATACTTTTAAAATAAAGGTGTGTGGCTAATATTAAAGAAATAAGCAATATGCCCAGTGACTCACTAAAAATCGGAGATCGATATTCGAGGTGTCCATATGTAATTTTGCGCCTAAACAGAAGAGAAAATCATGCATTCCTTATTTCGACACACACATATATATGTATACACACTCACTTTATAAACTGCTAAAAAAATTAAAGGAACAAGTACGTTTTCTCATACAACTTATCTCAGTGTTCCAAATGTGATAATATTTTTATTTTTTAGGCAATTTGCCTCATTTGAGTTCTTTCTATCTGTATCCATTTATAATGTGTGATGAACGGTAAAACATGGAGAAATATTTTTTTTTAAATGACCAATATCACCAAATCTGATATCTCATATGAAACAATACTTTAAACTGTTTACATGCGTTTATTCAAGAAATGTTTGAAACATTTAATATCTAGTGTGACCTCCACGGGCTCTGACATACTGCTGACACCGATTTGGCACACTTTGAATCAGTCTATCATTGTTATCTTGGGGTATGGCAGCCCACTCGTCTACCAGGGCTTGTCGGGGTTCCTGTACATTCTGAGAAGGGTGCTGGCGTTCACTAACACGCCTTGACAACATATACCGACTGTTCAATCCGATTTAAATCTGGAGATCTGGCGAGCTGCTCGAAAGTCTCTATTCCTTCCTCGTCAAGGAAGTCCATACACAGTCTGGCGACTTGGACTCGCGCGTTAATCTACATGAAAATGAACCCATCGCCGACAGCACCGGCAAAAGGCCTCACAATGGGTTCCAGAAGTTTGTCTCTATATCGTCGTGCGTTCAGAACACCCCCGTCGAGTATGTGTAAGTCCGTACGGCCACCCAAGCATATGCCTGCCCAGACCATTACAGAACCTCTTCCATGAGCATCGATTTGCACAATGATACAGGCGGAAAATCGCTCTGCTCGGCATCTCCACACTCTCACACTTCCATCATCACGAGACACAGTGAACCTGCTCTCGTCTGTCCACAGCACGGTGGCTCATTGACGAAGTTCCCAGTCCAGGTGCAATCTGGCTGCACGGTGTCGCGCTGTCAGAATAACGCCTCTCGCAGGCCGTCTGGCCCTAAGGCGTTCTTCGTGCAAACAATTGCAAATTGTTTGGGTTGATACAGAGTTCCAGTGGAATGCTGAAGGTCATTTCGCAGTGACCGAGCCGTAGATAACCTGTCCCGCAGAGCGGTGGTCACGATGTAGCGGTCCTTTCTGGCTATTGTGCAGCAATGACGGCCCTTACCTGGTCTCTTGCCATAATAGTTCGTCTCCTGGTAGCATCGCTAAAGTCGATTGATAACGCTTGGTGGCACACCGAGGTGCTGTGCCACCCTCCTTTGGGTCTGGCCATCCTCCAGCATCAGGACCACCTTCGCCACCTCGTTCTCTATCAGATAACGCCTGACTGCTACGGTACACAAGATGAAGGTACACACTGACAAAACGAGCCACAAAAGATCCATGTTGGTGTTTGTTTTGAGAATTAATGAGGAATGCATAGTTTCACGTAACAACCTTATATAGGATACCTTGAGTTGAATTCTACTTGAGTGATGTGAGTTTCGTTTGAGTTGCTTCAAACTTCAGTCGCAAGCTTAAAAAATATACTTGTAGACGAACGGATATATTTTTCATACATAAATTTAGTTATGACAAAAATATACTAAAATATGTACTTGTTCCTTTTTTTGAGCAGTATACTTTTCTCCTAGTAGAGAATCTCCCGATAGAACAGCAGTAATTTTGCGAAATTAAAACGCTAAAATTCGGGGTTCAATTCTCTTCAGTAGAAACAGAAGATAGCTCAATGTAGTCTAAGACAAACAAACACATTATGATCCTTCCATGTCACACTTGAAACTATGAATTATATCTACAGTAAGACTACAGTATATCCTGTACAAGTCTAATCATTCGATGACCACAACGTTGAATCACCGTGCTTAGGTGTTCTGATAATTCAGTTGACAAAATGACAAAACTGAAGCTAGAACGTAACCCCACAGTCAGGAAACTGCACACGATTTGCACTTAATTTATGTCATTAGTGCGTACTTCTCACGAGCATAACTTATGTCATTAGCACATATTCCTCGCGAACATAACTTGTGTCATTAGCACATATTTTTCGCGAGCATAATTTATGTCTTTAGTTCATATTCTTAACGAGCATAGTTTACAAAACCCGTCTATGACACATCACGTGCATCCACAAAAAACTGTCCTTCAAATTAAGTCTCGGAACTATTGATCTTGTCCTCTACTCTCCAACCCACTCACTAACGTTGCATTCCATTATATAAATAACAGAGAACAAACTTCGCACAGCTTGAGCTGAAGGAAACAAGAACTGGCGGAAGTTTATTTGGTAAGAAAAAACAACATAAAAAATCCACGTTAATGCATTTTACGAAACTGTCATAAACTCGCTAAAAACAAGTCTTCTTTCGTCTTAATCCACAAGTTTATCGCTAATTCCTCAGAAACTGTTTGCTTTTATACATTTAGTGGACATTCAACTGTGTTCCGTTCTTACGTGCCTGTTAAAATTATTAGTAATGGCCTATTAAGCATTTTGAAAAGTCGATACATACATATATATATATATTATTTTTTACAGACAAGTTAAATAAATATCTAGTTTTATGTTCGTTGCTGACCGACGTGTTTAGATCACATATTTATAAAACAAATACATGAACTTAAACTGATGTGCAGCAACATTAGATGCCAATAACATATCGTTGGCTTATAAAATTACAAACAACTAGTGTTTGTTTTTGAATTTTGCGCAAAGCTACTCGAGGGCTATCTGCGTCAGTCGTCCCTAATTTAGTAGTGTAAGACTAGAGGGAAGGCAGCTAGTCATCACCACCCATCGCCAACTCTTGGGCTACTCTTTTACCTACGAATAGTGAGATTGACCGTCACATTATAACGCCCCCACAGCTGAAAGAGCGAGCATGTTTTGCGCGACGGGGATGCGAACTCGCGACCCTCAGATAACGAGTCGCACGCCTTAACACGCTTGGCCATACCGGGCCAACAATGGAGAACTAATAGCTTATGGGAACAAATATTATAAACTCTTAAAATCTAAGTAAAATGACTTTGATATATGTATATTTCTACAGATATTGAAAACGAATATCAAATACTTAGAGAAACATTAAATAAACGACAAATAAAGTCAACGTTAAAAAACGGTGGAAAACTAGCAGTTTTAACAACTCATTGACCATTAATGAAGTTATAGAATTGACAGAACCGAGAGGTGCCATCTACAGAAAGTATTTAAAACATGCCACTTGCATAAGCGACTATGTCAGTCAACACCTGAGTTGGAGAGTAGTTGGCATTGTAATGATGAACAACAACTACTTTTAATATGTTTGTTATCGAAATAATATTAACTACTTCGTAAAAAGGCCCGGCATGGCCAGGTGGTTAAGGCACTCGACTCGTAATATGAAGGTCGGGGTTCGAATCCCCTTTACACCAAACACGCTCGCCCTTTTAGCCGTAGGGGCGTTATAATGTGACGGTCAATCCCACTATTCGTTGGTAAAAGAGTGGCCCAAGAGTTGGGATTGGGTGGTGATGACTAGCTGCCTTCTCTCTAGTCTTACACTGCTAAATTAGGGACGGCTAGCGCAGATAGCCCTCGAGTAACTTTACGCGAAATTCAAACACACACACACAGAAGCATCCCAAATTTTAAAAAATTTAAATTGACTGAAATGACGGGAGATTTGGAAAATTATAGTCTCCAAGTTGGAGACACGGGAAATATGACGTCAAAAGGTTGTTTGAGGAAAAGGTTGAATGAAATTGTAGAAATTAACGGTTAGGATTTCTTTAAATACATTATAAGTAAATAAAATCTTGTAATGGGGCCATTAAAGGCTGATTAGGAAAGTTGATATTTGATGATTATAAGATGGCTGGGTTATCAAATTTTATTTTCTCGTCAGTTTTTACTAACGAACATTTAAGTAATATTCCACATCTTAAATAGTTGACAAATGGGCACAAGATCAAACAAGATGACTGCATTAATTCTGAGCTGATTAAGGAAAAATTGGGAAGTTTAAAAAAGATAAATTTGTTTGGACAGATTTCCCCAAGGATTTTCAAGGAGGTTAAGGATTGGATATTTCAGCCACTTGCTAGTATTTGTTGTCATTTTTTGAATAATGAGCAGATGATTGGAAGTTACTAAATTTAACCACTCTTTTTTAATGAAGGTGATAAAAATTTTCCCAGTAATTATAGACCCATTAATCTTATGTCACTTGTAGGAAGACTTTTAGAAAGTCTGATAAAAGATACTTAGCAAATTCATTTAACAAAGTTTCGAATTTTATTGGATAGTCAATATTGGAAAATCTTGCAAATCTTTTGACATTCCATGAAAAGGTTACTGCTTATATAAATTAGGGTAAGGGTGTAGATTTGGTTTACCTGGATTTTCAGAAATCATTTGGCAAGCTGCCACGTAAAGGGCTTGTAAAAATTCTATCTATAGGTGGGAGGGACATGTCAGCAAACTGGATGGGAAAATGGCTGGAGGAAAGAAAGCAGAGGGTTGTTACAAATGGAATTTAGTCAAGCTGGAATAATGCCACTAGTGAGGTACCTCAGGGGTCAGTGTTAGGACCTTTACTGTTTTTTGATTTACACCAATGACATAGATGAAGGAATTCTCAATAAATTATCTAAACTTGCAGATGATATTAAGGTACTGCTAATTTTCAAAAGGATTTAGATCATTAATGAGTTGGGCAAAAAAATGGCAGATGGGTTTTAATTATAATAAATTGAAGATAATTTGAACCACAACTGTAAATGTGAATAACCTCAATAGTTCGATGAAGTAAAGGGATATTGGTTGATCAGTCTCTAAAGCCATCCAAGCAGTGTGCTGTTGCTAGTGGTAGGACATATAGGATTTTAGACTGTATCTACAAAAATATTGAATAAGGAGGTGATATTTTCATTGTACAGGTCACTGATTTGAGCCACTTGTAGTATATGTTGTTCAGTATTGAGCTCCTTACTTTAGAAAATACATTGAATTGTTAGATAGTGTTCAATGAAGGGTTACTAAAATAGTAACTAGGATAGAGGGTCGTCGTACTAGGAGAGGATGAAATTTCCCAAGTCGTTTTCCCTTTAGAAAAGAAGAGTTAGAGAGAGTCTGATTGATGTGTTGAGTTAGAGAGAGTCTGATTGATGTGTTGAAGATTATAAAATCTATTGCTAGTGTTGATGCATCATTTCTTTTCATATTTAACAGTGAAAATGATATGACTAGGCAACACAAGTATCAACTATGATAGGGTAAGAGTCATCTTCAGCTGTGACAGTTTTATTTTTTTTAACAGGGTAATTGGCCTTTGGAATGGGTTCCCTTCTGATGTTGAAGAAATGGTAAATTCAAATGGGTTTAAGAAGCTTGGCATGTATATGAATGATAAGGATTGGCTTTAAGATTTGGGTTTTTTTTCTACTTAGTTTATTTTAGAAGATGTAAAGCCAAGATGGACAAATAAGTCCCATGTTGTCCAAGAACGTTATGTTAATAATAAAAACATGAATACTATAAAAACAATTTTTTTTAAATATGTTTGTTTATTATTTAAGCACAAAGTTACCCAATTGGATAACTTTACTCTGGCGGGTATCAAAACACAATTTCTAGTATTCCAAGCCCTTTGTCTCATCATTAAATATATTCTATTTAAAATAGTTTCAGTGAGATACTTATTAAGATATAGAATAATTTAGTTTCAAAATAAAGAAATAATAATATTTATATCCTGATAGAATTGTTTCCCGGTAAACATATATCTTATGTTTAACATCTATTGAGCTTAATAACAAACAAATCTAATGTAATACGAGGATTAAAATATAAACTTTCAGTAAGTATAAAGGAGATTACACATAACACGTTTTTATTTAGCATCAAATATAATTAACAAGTGGAAAAAATTAGGAAGTAGGAATGATAGAACCAAAAAAGTAAGGAAACAAGGCAGGAATGAGCGGTTAACATTACAACAGTTGGTGGTTTATGATTGGTGCAACCTAAAAGTGGGTGTGGCCGTTGTACTGTTCATTCTCAATTAGTGTGTTCTTGTAACTTTGTAATTTCTCAAATTAAATGAAAGGTTTATGTAGTTATATTTTTCTGTTGTAAACTTTGGCTCAACAACCAAATACATGAACATCATAAATTACGTGACTAATGAAGTTTGTTTGTTTGTTTGAAGTTAAGCACAAAGCTACACAATGTACAACATGTGCTCTGTACACCACGGGTAACGAAAACCGGTTTTTAGCGTTGTAAGTCCGCAGACATATCGCTGTGTCACAGGGGATCTCTAACAAAATGCATAATATCTTTAAGTGTTTGTTTGATGTATGAAGAGAGATAGGAAGCTACAATAGTTATACTTTGCTTACGATAGACACTACAACTATTTATCTAGTCAGGGAGTGGGACAAAATAATAGTATCAAAAATTCTGATTTTTGAAATTTCTAATTTTTTTTATTATTCAGAAAGGATTAGCAACTGATAAAGCCCAATTCAGATCTATAATTAGATCAAAGTTCAAACTAAAACACCAAATAGGAATGGGCTGAGCAATGTCAAAAATCAGCAAGTGTTGCAAGGTTATTCCACCCATTTCTACCTTGTTTCCTTACTTTTGATGTTCCCATTTCTACTTCCTGATTCTTTTTTTTGTTTCAAAATATTCTACACTTGTCTCATAGTTTTTTTTAAGTACTAAGTCTCGAGGTGCCTAGGATTCTAGGCTTATCCTTTTCATAGCGTTTTCAAAGCTATCTCTCAACAATTTCTGGCTTTTGTTGACACTTTTCCATAGTTTTTCTTCCATCTAGCCAGGATGGCAGCCATTTCTTTGGCTGAATTAATATTTAACTCTCGTTTCACATATTCAGCATTACCGTTTCTAATCTTATATCAGTTCTTACAGTAATGATCTCTTCACTAGAACAACGGTTTTCAACATTATTAAGATACAATTTCTCCTTTTCTCGCGTTTTATTTCCTATACAAATATTTTTAAACAATTTTCATGTACAACCTTAAATGTTAATAGGTCACACTTATTTTGAAAACAATGCAAAAGTGAATATATTCTCGTTTCAGGTCCAGGGCGCTAGAGAAAAGCCGTGTCAGACTTCGACAGTAGTAGTAGTTTGTCACTTAAGAGAATCACGCCTTAGGCACCGTCTGCTATGATAGAATTGCTTTGTCCAACACATAAACCTGGGACAGGTGCATAAAACTGGAAATTTTATTTTCAATGTTAGATCAAAGTTAAAAGTTAAGTCTGGAGAATTTACATGATACATGATTTTTTTTCTACCAAGCTAATCGTGTAGTGTGTGATCATAAGCAATCGTGCAGTGCACCCGCACGTGATATAAGGCCGTTCGTTATTTGGCAACTTATGGAGCGCATTCGTAATCATAGAATATGGCTACTAGCGCACTGTTAGCTCGTTAGTAATGTTACAAAAGTTTTATTTTTTACTTATAACCTTCGTAATAACAATAACCATAAGAAAAAAATTTTCTTAGCTAAGGTAACGTATTTCAATCATGTTAATTTAGATTTGCATAAGATAGAGGCACGAGAGAGAAATATGCCTTCCCAACAATGTTAGTCAGTCAGATAGAGAGATGCACAGATTTGTATTTTGGTGATTTTTTTGTTTTTATTCTTTCGACTTTCTCGGTGGCTTCTTAGTCTGCAGTTTGTTTGTTTACTTCTCAATAATGTGTGTACACAAGCGCTAATAAAGTTTTGTTTACATGCTGTTTATCGTATGTTCGAGATTTTAATTTATATTTCACATATTGCACATCTGGCCCATTCCTACTGTAAGTACCACCGTAATTATGATAATAATTTAACTTTTAACTACAAAAAAGACAATAATAATGTGACTAAATGTTAAGATACTGGTAGGATAATATTTGTTTAATTACAAAAATACAGTCCACGGATTTACAACGCTAAAATCAGGGGGGATCGATTCCCTTCGATAGACTCAGCAGATAGCCTAGTGTGGCTTTGATATAAGAAACACACACATAAACACAGAAGATTCAATTAATGAATAGAATAACGTGTTATTTTGAAACTAAACACAGATAAATAAAGTACTGATGAATTAACGTTACTAATTAGGTTGGACTGAAAACTATTGAGTTAAATATAATATAATTTGTATTATGTTGTTTATTGATGAACCTTTGTAGAATGGACAGCAACTGCTTGTTGTGGAGACACAAGTGTAGAGAACGACGTTTCGGAAGTCTTCCGCCTTTCGTTTTCAGGCAGAATAAATAACGAATAAAGGAAGTTACAACATATCCGGTCCCTATTGTCTGGGGATTATTAAGGCATGAAATGGTAAAAACGTCCTTATGTCGCCGTGGTTTACACTTTACAAACATTGGATACTCCATGTATACAGTTGTTCGTCCTTAAGACATCGCTTGCGTTTTTTGTTGCTAAGAGATTTCTCGTCACTGAATAAACTTCCAGTCCGTAAATTTATAAAGTAATTTAGTTAAGGTTTTGAAACCCGGTTTCTCGAGGTATAAGCCTGCATATATATCACTGTGCCACCAGGGAAGATGAAAAGATTGAATAAGGATTCACTAATGAAACTTCTGGTTTGTATAATCGTACAACTAATTTATGCAAACTATATTACAATTAACTGAGAACTTTTGGTTTGGATAATCACACAGCGTACCCACATTATAAATCGTTTAGCTACCTGAAGGTCCTTTCTGTATAGCTACGACATCTTATTAGTTTATATATAATTAGGTTTGTGAGGAATAAACTGACCTTTCTGGTCAAAAGGTTATTTGGAGAAACAAAAATAAAATCAAATTCATTACACACGTACACATTACACACTTCTGCTCCATGTAATATTCCCTTTAGCCCCCCAGTGGTTCAGCGGTATGTCTGCGAACTTACAACGCTAAAATCCGGGTTTCGATACCCGTGATGGGCAGAGCACAGATAGCCCATTGTGTAGCTTTGTGCTTAATTCAAATCAACTATACTGCCTTTCCGTGTACAAAAGACCCCGCATGACCAGGTTGTTAAGACACTCGACTCGTAATCTGAGGGCCGCAGGTTCGATTACCCGTCACACCAAAATACCAAACATGTTTGCCCTTTCAGTCGTGGAGACGTTGTAAAGTGACGGTCAATCCCACAATTCGTTGTTAAAATAGTAGTCCAACAGTTGGCGGTGGGTGGTGATAACTAGCTGCTCTCCCTCTGTTCTTACACTCCAAAATTAGGGACGTGTTACACGAAATTCAAAAAAAACCAAACCGTGTGCAAGAAGCGTATTCAGCCCTGTATGTATTAACACCCAATATCTAATTCAGGTAAAATGTACTTGGGGTCAGCAGTTCAATGAAAAAATTTGCTTTATTGGTGAAGTTTTTTTTTTTAGAAATGGTACCTCATCTCAGTTTTGTTCTCCCCCCCCCCTCAGTGGCACAGCTTTGTGTGGGCGGAGCACAGATTGTTTATTGTGAAGCTTTGTACTTAAGTAAAAAATAAAATAAAATCTTACGTATCTCAAGACGGCTCGAGTGGGTATTAAAACTTTTGTTAAAATAAAATAGAGAACAGCGTTTTGACCTCCTTTACGTCATCTTTAGGTTAATAAAGAGAGTTTGTAACTTTACTTCAAGTTTCTCATCATCACGAAATAAACTCTTAGATTTGGCATATGTTTTATCCGCCTTTTACGTCATTACTTTTAACTGTGAGAGGCGTATGGCGGTTTATTTATATAAAGAGAACAGCGTTTCTAATAACAGTCCTTTATTACTATTCAGTAAATTAGCTTCGTCGATCTTTCCAAAAGGCTTACAGGCCTCTAGCCGAGGGCTGTTCTTGTTTTTCAGCAAAACAGAAAAGAAACTACGTAAATATAAATGTAAATCTGCAAGTGATATGATATATATACGGTATTTTATCCTAGTCCACATAAAGTTTGTATTGCCTGCCATCTTCTGGCAAAAAGGTAAACTAATTAAATACTGTTGTTAAACAGAGAATATTTAATTGACATTATAGAAACCAGAAACATTCGCATAAATTTTTGTTTTTATCTTTACTATCTTTAAAATAAATTAATTAGTGTAGTTGTATGAATAACTACATCATGTATACATGTTTCGGCAATTTCAGTTTCTCCAATGAATAAATATTAACTGCATATATGTGTTTGTA